>NC_037683.1:29731451-29762200 GCF_003255815.1 Theropithecus gelada | reverse complement strand
GCATATTATTTTAAATATCTGATTTTCAACAAAAGATTATAAGACATGTGAAGAGACAGGAAAGTATGATCCATATTTTTATAATGATAAAAGTGTCCCTGCCTGCCCAACATGGTGAAACCCCATGTCTACATTTAAATATACAAAAAAAAAAAAAATTAGCCAGGCACGGTGGCGTACACCTGTAATCCCAGTTACTCAGGAGGCTGAGGCAGGAGAATCACTTGAACCCAGGAGGCAGAGGTTGCAGTGAGCCAAGATTGCAGTACTGCACTCTAGCCTGGGCGACAGAGCAAGACTCGGTCTCAAAAAAAAAAAAGTATTGATCCATCAAGAAGACATAATTATAAATGTATATACACCTAAAGCAGAGCTCCAAAATATCTGAAACAAAAACTGACAGATTTGGAGGGAAAACTAGACAATTAAGCTACCACAGTTGGAGATTTTAATGCTGCACTTTCAATAACTGGTAGAACTGGACAGAAGATGTAAGGCTGAAACTACACTACAAACCTACAGACCTAGCAGCTTCTAGAGAATACCCCATGCCACCGCACACACCCACGCACCGCAGTCTTCTCCACCATGCCACCACACACTCTTCTTCACCATGTCACTGCACACACCCACACACTGCACATTCTTCTCCAGTGATCACGGAATATTACCAGCTGATTTTGTGCCCATGCCCGTCAGTATGCCCTTTCTCCACAAAGGTGACTGCACTCCTGAATTATTCTACTTCCTATGTTAGTTTGCCTGTTATTGCAGCTTTTAAAAAATGTAATCAGGGCAGGGGTAGTAGCTCAGGCCTATCATCAAGGACTTTGGGACGCCGAGGCAGGAGGATTGCCTGAGTCCAGGGAGTTTGAGACCAGCCCGGGCAACACAGTGAGATCCTGTCTCTACTAAAAATTTAAAAAATTCATTAGTACATGACTGAAGTCCCAGCTACTCAGGATGCTGAGGTGGGAGGATTGCCTGAGCCTGGGAGGTTGAGGTTGCAGTGAGCTATGATCACACTACTGCAGTCCAGCCTGGGCAGCAGAGTGAGACTTTGCTTCAAAAAAAAAAAGGAAGCATATGATACACATTATGGTGTGTTTGCTGTCCTTCCCTCCACAGTATGCCTGCAAGATTCATCCATGTTGACATTTGTGGTTGCAGCTTGTCCATATTTATTGCTGTTATTGTCTATTTTATAAGCAACACACTTTATCTGTTGTCCTATTGTTAGACATTTGAACTGTCTTCACTTTTTGCCTATTTCAACAATGTCATTATAAACCTGTATGCATATGCCTTTTGGTTCACAGGCGTACACATTTCTCTTGGGTATATACTTAGGAGTGGAAATGATAGGTGATAGGACATGCTGAAGTCAACTTTAGTAGATAGTACTAAATTATTTTTCAGTATGTTATGAAAATGTGCACCCTCAAGTAAACCTCAAGGTTTCCTACTGATGCATAACAAGCTAAACCAAAATTTAGTGACTTAAACAATAGGCATTTTCCTATATATCATGGATGTCTGAGTCAGAAACTCAGACTACTTAATGGAAGTATTTGTGAGAGATTGAATAGTATAAGTTTGGCAAAGATTTTGGATTAGAAACTTTTCTTTTTTTCACTCAAATTTTTTTTTTATTTTTAATTTTTGTAGTTAGATTTTTTTTCTTTTAGGAGTTGGTTCAGCTATGGTCAGAGCTGATGAGCTAATCCTCAGAATTAAAAGGACTGGTAAAACTAATGAAAGGAGAGGATTCATTCTGTAAATAAATATTCTCTAGGAGAATTATCTAAGAGAAAGTTATTTCACTAAAGAATTTATGGTCTAGCTGGATGCGGTGACTCACGCCTGTAATTCCATCACCTTGGGAGGTTGAGGCCGGTGGATCACTTGAGGTCAGGAGTTTGAGACCAGCCTGGCCAACATAGTGAAACCCCCTCTCTACTAAAATACAAAAATTAGCTGGTCGTAGTGGTGCACATCTGTAATCCCAGCTACTCAGGAGGCTGAGGCAAGAGAATCACTTGAACCCGGGAGGTGGAGGTTGCAGTGAGCCAAGATTGTGCCACTGCACTCCAGCCTGGGTGACAGAGCGAGACTGTGTCTCAAAAAAAAAAAAAATTAATTATTGTCTAATATTAGGAGTTGACAGATAAAAATAATACCTAAAAGAACACCTCCAATTTTATATATTTTATGATGGAATTATGTGAGCATAAACATATAGAGGGGTCGTAGAAGTGATAATCTGCAGGTCACATCTGGCAGACTCTCAAATTATCTGCCTGGGGAAAGTCTTATAATTCATGGCCTACATCCTGTTTCCTGAGTAACGGATCTTATTGTGAGTTCCTCCAACTGTTGACGTACTGATTAATACATAACTTATTGACATTGAAAAGAACACTGATTTGTTTCTGAATCATACAATTTTACTGCTTGTCTTACACATAGAACATTTTAGCCTGTATGCTGTAATCTGCAGCCAATGATTGCAAACTCTTTATTGTAATCACCAATGAAAAAGGGTAACTCCCATATGAGGAGTCCCCCTCCCTACTCCCAAACTTTCCCAGAAAAGTCTTTCAAGCGGTAGCTGACTCCAGACCATGGCCAATATGGAACTTCTAGCTTAGCACATTTTTGCATTTGAAAGTTGTTTTGATTGTCAAGAGAGTCAGATGAAAGCATAAACTTACTTATAAGACTTCAAGAGTAGGAGGTACTGACATCATAAATGGGTTTAATGCCATATTAAGTTGAAATCAATTCTGGGACAATGGAGAATTGTTTTAAATAAGATAGAGATATCATTTGGTTTATGACCAAATCAAGATGTAGAATATTCTTGAACCAAGAAGTTCCCTCATGCCCATTTACAGTCAATTACCTCCCCTGACCCCATGCCCCCAACTACAGACCTGACTTCCTTCACTATAGTTTTTCCTTATCTAGAATTTCACATAAATAGAACTATGTATAGTATGCAGTCATTTTACTTAGCAAAATGTCTTATGTTTATGTAATCATTTATTTTATTGCTGAGTATTCCACTGTGTAGATTTACAACTGTTGATGCACTCACTAATCGATAGACATTGGGATGGTTTTCGGCTTTGACCTATAATGAATATTTACTTACAAGTCATTGTGCAAACATAGATTTCCTCTTGTCTTAGGTAAATACACTTGTGTAAAATGTATGGGTCATAGTACAAGTGTATGCTTAACTTCGTATGAGATGTCAAACTGTTTCTCAAAGATGCTGTTCCTATTTTGCTATCCCATTAGCGATATGAGAATTCCTGTTGCTCCACATCTGTGTGACCGCTTGATTTTGTCACTCTTTGATTCGTCCTTTCAATATGTGATGACCCATGTTGGTTTTTTTTCCAAGGAAATATGATGTACTAACATATTTTAACAAGTAGTGTGTATAGAAAATAACCAACAGATGTTTTTGTATCTATAAATTATATTCAAAAATGCTCCAACATGTTCCAAATGTTTAAAAAGTTTTATTGAGATATAATTCATATACCATATGATTTACCCATTTAAAATGTACAATCCAAAAATTTTAAGTGGATTCAGACTTGTACAACTATCAGCACACAATCAATTTGAGAACATCACCCTTAAAAGAAACTCACACTCATTAGCAGAAATTCTCTATTTTCCCCCAACCCCTAACCCTAGGAAACTACTAATCTACTCTGTTTCTATGGATTTGTCTATTCTGGACATTTCACATAAATGGAGTCACACAATGTGTGGTCTTTAAAGCTGACTTCTTTCCCTTATATGTTTTCAAGATTCATCCAAGTCATAGCATGAATCATTATTTCATTTCTTTACTTGCCAAATAATATCTCATTGTATGGATATCCATATACAATGAGATATTTGGCAAGTAAAGGAATGAAATAATGATACATGCCAAACATCTCATTGTATAGATACGCCACATTTAATTTTTATCCAGTCATCAGTTGAGCATTTGGGTTATTCCCAGATTTTGGTTTTTATAAATAATGTTCCTATGAACATGTATCTATAATTTTTTGTGGGAAGTATGTTTTCATTTCTCTTATGTTACACTTTGTTTAAACATTTGAGAAACTGCAAAACTGTTACCCAAAGCAGCTCTATCATTTTACATTCCCACCAGCAATGCTTGAGGGTTCCAATTTCTCCACTTCCTTATCAATACTTCTGTGTCTTTTTTTTAAATAGCCATCCTAGACAGTTTGTAGTGGCATCTCATTGTGGTTTGCATTTGCAATCCCCTAAGGGTTATTGATTTTTAGCAATTTTTATGTATATATCTTTTGTATATCTTCTTTGGATAAATGTCTATACAGATCCTTCGTCCATTTTAGAAATTAGGTTGTCTTTTTGAGTTGTAAGAGTTTTTTTCTGATACAAGTTCCTTATCAGGTATAGAATTTGCAAATATTTTATCCCAATCTATAGGCTGTCTTTTTACTTTCTTGATAGTGTCCTGTGAAAACACAAAAAGATGTTAATTTCAATGGAGTTCAATTTATATATTTTTTCTTTTGTCACTTGAGCTTCTGGTATCATGTCTAAGAAGTCTTTACCTAACCCAAGGTTATGAAGATTTACTTCTAGATTTACTTTGAGGATTTTACAGTTTTAGCTCTTACATTTAAGTCTGATCCATTTTGAGTTCATTTTGCATGCAACGTGAGGAAGAAGTCCAACTTCATTCATTTGCATGTAGATATTCAGTTGTACCAGCACCATTTGTTGAAAAGACTATTCTTTCCTCATTGAGTGAATTTGACACCGTGTTGAAAGTCAATTTGCCATAAATGTAAAGGTTTATTTCTGGACTGTCAATTCTATTCCTTTGAACTGCATGTCCAGTCTTGTGCCAGTTCCACAGAGTCTTGATTATCATAGTTTTTTAGTTAAGTTTTGAAGTCAGGAAAGAGAAGTAATCCACTTTTGTTTTTTTGGTGTGTGTGTGTGTGTGTGTGTGTGTGTGTGTGTGTGTGTGTGTGAGAGAGAGAGAGAGAGAGAGAGAGATGGAGTCTTGATCTGTCACCCAGGATGGAATGCAGTGGTGCAATCTCGGCTCACTGCCACCTCCAGCTCCCGGGTTCCAGAGATTCTCCTGCCTCCGCCTCCCAAGTAGCTGGAACTACAGGTGCATGCCACCATGCCCAGCTAATTTTTTGTATTTTTAGTAGAGACGGGGTCTCACTGTGTTAGCCAGGATGGTCTTGATCTCCTGACCTCGTGATCCGCCTGCCTCGGCCTCCCAAGGTGCTGGGATTACAGGCGTGAGCCACTGCGCTCAGCCCACTTTTGTTCTTTTTCAAAATATTTTAAGTATTCTGGGTCCTTTGCACTCCACATAAATTTTAGAATTAGTTTGTCTACTGAATCTGTAAATCAACTTGGTCACTATTGTCATCTTAACAGTATTAACTATTCTGATAAGAATGGATGTCTATTTACTTAGCTTTTCCTTAATTTCTTTCAGCAATATTTTGTAATTTCCCAGAGTGTAATTTTTGCATGTGTTTCATTAAATTCATCCCTAAAAATGCATTTTGAACAAAGAATTTACTATTGCAAATGAAACCGTTTTCTGAATTTCATTTAGACTGTCCGTTGGTACAACATAGAAATAAGTGATATTTTTAATTAACTTATAAAAATCAATCAATTATCAGTTGATCCTCAACTTTGCTAAACTCATTTAGAGTTCTAATAGGTTTTTAGTGAATTCCCTAGGATTTTCTATATACAACATATTATCTGAAAATATTGTTATTTTACTTCTTTTCTTTCCAATCTCGATGCCTTCTGTTCACTTGACTAATTTCCCTAGCTGGAACTTCCAGCATAATGTTTAAAGGAAGGACCAAGAGTAAACATTCTTATCTCATTCCTGAGCTTAGAGGGAAAACATTCAGTCTTTCATTAGGTATCTTGTAACCCTATTATGTACTATCATGTAGCCTTATGGTGTAAGCTGTATGTTTTTTGTAGATCCCCCTTATTAGCTGATGAAGTTCCCTTTTATTCCAAATTGTTGAGTGGGGTGTGTGTGTGTGTGTAAAATGAAGGCGCACTGGATTTTATCAAATGCTTTTTCTGCATCTATTGAGATTATAATATGGCTTTCCTCCTTTATTATATTGGTGTGAGGCATTACACAATTTGATTTTCATGTTAAACCAACTTTGTATTCCTGAGATAAATCCCTCATGGTCATGATGTATAATCCTTTTTCCATATTGCTTCACTCAGTTTCTAGTACTTTGTTTGCAAGTTTTGTGTCTATAAGAGAAATTTCTCTGTAGCTTTAGTTTTTCATCTATGTCTTTGTCCAATTTTGGTACTAAGGTAATACTGGCTTCACAGAACAAATTAGGAAGTACTCCCTCTTCTATTTTTTGGAAAAGTGTGTAAATAATTGATATTCTTTTGATACAGGCATAACTATTATGTACCCATAATTCAAAATAAAAAAATTTAAAAATTTAAAAAGAACTGGCATTCTTTTAAAATGTTTGGTAGAATTCACCATCTGCGCCTGGACTTGTTGTTGCAGGTAGCTTTTTGAGTACTAGCTCAACTTCTTTACTTGCTGCAGGTCTATCCATATTTTCTATTTCTTCTGAGTCAGATTTAATTTTTTGATTTGTGGCTTCCCAGGAATGTGTTGATTTCATCTAAGTTATCTAATTTGTTGCCATATAGTTGCTCATAGTATTCCTTTATATTTTGGTTTATCTTTTAAGATTAGCAAGTAGCAGTATCTCTTTCATTCCTGTTTTAGTAATTCAGTGGGTTTTGTTTGGTTTTTGGTCTACCTACAGATTTGCTGATTAACAATTTTGTTGATCTTTTCAAAGAACTAACTTGCAGTTTGTTTTTTTCTTTCCTATTCTCAATTTCATAATTTCTGCTCTGATCTTTGTTTCCTCCCTTCAGGTTTAATTTGCCTTTTCTTTTATAGTGCTTCAAGAGAAAGGTTTGGGATAGGTTTTTTTGTTTTGTTTTTTGAGTCAGGGTCTCACTCTGTCACCAAGACTGGAGTGCAGTGGTGTAATCATGCCTCACTGCAGCCTCGAAATCCTGGGCTCAAGCAATCTTTCTACCTCTGCCTCCCAGGTAGCCGGGACTACAAGTGCATGCTACCATGCCTGGCTAATTTTTAAAATTTTTCAGAGAGACATGGTCTGGCTACATTGCACAGGCTGGTCTTGAACTGCTGGCTTCCAACAATCCTCCCACCTCGGCCTCCTAAACTTCTGGGATTACAGGCATGAGCCACTGCACCTGGTCTTTTATTATTATTATTCATACTCTAATAAGATGGCCTTTTTTTCAGTTATAAATTCTCCTCTAAGCACTGCTTTAGCTGCACTTCGTAAGTTTTGGAATTTTGTGTCATTTTAATTCATCTCAAAGTATTTTCTAATTTCCTTGGTGATTTCTTCTTTGTTCCCCTGCTTATTTAGAAGTATGTACTTAATTGCCATGTTTATAAATTTCCCAGTTTCATTCACTTATTAATTTCTATTTTCAATTCATTGTGATTATAGAGTACATTTTCTACAGTTTCAATACTTTCACATTTTGATAGGAATTGCCTTGAATCTGTAGATCAACTCAGGAGTTGTGGCTTGTTTTATGGCCTACGGACTGTTAATCCCTGCCCCAAGACAGGTGATAACTATATGTCAATGTAAATTCATCAATTGCAACAAACGCACCACTGTGGTACAAGATGTTGATAGTGGGTGAGGTTGTGCATGTGTGAGGAAAGGGGGTATATGGAAACAAACCTCCCTTTTTGAAAGAAATATTCTAAAGGTGTTTTTCATACTTTTCTTCTTCCCTTACATTTTTGATTTCTGGAGAATAGTTCTCAACAATGTAAACCTTCATTTCAAAACCCTATTTCTAAAATTCCTGAAATGGCCAGAATAATTCAATGTCAAATTAGAAAGATCATATCAGCATAAAAAAGAGTAAGCTAGAATCCAATACCTAGGAATCCAAATGAGAGCAAGCAGACGTTACCAGTGCAAATAAATATACCATATTCCACACTCCATATCTGAATAACTTTTAAAAACCTGAACTAATTTTTTGACCAGAGGCAAAATTACCTACCCATATTCTCCTTTTCACTTAAAACTCATGTGTAGTCCAGGTGCAGTGGCTCATGCCTGTAATCCAACACTTTGGGAGGCCAAGGCAGGTGGATCACTTGAGCTCAGGAGTTCGAGACCAGCCTGGGCAATGAACATGGTGAAACACCATCTCTACAAAAAATACAAGAATTAGCTGGGCACAGTGGCGTGCACCTGTAGTCCTAGCTACTTCGGAGGCTGAAGCAGGAGAATCAACTGAGCCCAGGAGTCTGAGACTGCAGTGAGCCATGATCATGCCACTTTACTCCAACCTGGGCAAGAGTGCGACCCTGTCTCAAAAAAAAAAAAAAAAGCGGGGGGGTGGTTCATGCCTGTAATCCCAACACTTAGGGAGGCTGAGGTGGGTGGCTCACCTGAGGTCAGGAGTTGAGATCAGCCTGGCCAACATGGTGAAACCCCATCTCTACTAAAAATACAAAAAATTAGCCAGGTGTGGTGATGGGCACCTGTAATCCCAGCTACTCGGGAGGCTGAGGCAGGAGAATTGCTTGAATCCGGGAGGCGTACGCTGCAATGAGCTGAGATCGCACCACTGCACTCCAGCCTGGGCACGAGACTCCGCCTCAAAAAAAAAAAAAAGTTTTTTTAGATTTATCTAAAACATAATTTAAACAGGCATTACTTTTAAGAGAAGTTTCAGGTTCAAAGCAAGATTTGAGAGGAAGATACAGAGTTCCCATATATCCTCTACCCTCACACATGCACAACCTTGCCCATTATCAACATCTTGTACCATAGGGGTACATTGGTTGCAACTGATGAACTTACACTGACATACAGTTATCACCTGAAGTTCATAGTTTGCCTTCGGGTTCACTCCTGGTGGTGTACGTTCTATAGGTTTGGGCAAATGTACAATGACATATATTCACAACTGTAGTATTAGACAGAGTATTTTCACTGCCTTAGAAATCCTCTCTGCTCTATTTATTCACCCTTCCCTTCTCTCAACACCTGGCAATCACTGATCTTTTTACCATCTCCACAGCTTTGCCTTTTCCAGAATGTCATATAGTTGGAATCATACAGGATGTAACCTTTTCAGATTGACTCCTTTCACTGAATAATATAAACTTATGTTTTCTCCATGTTTTTAATGGCTTGAAAGCTCTTTTTAGCACTGAATAATATTTCATTTTCTGGATGTATCAGTTTATTTTATATTTTACCATTCACCTACTGAAGGACATCTTGGTCGCTTCCAATTCTTGGCAATTATGGATAAAGCTGCTATAAATATCCATGTGCAGATTTTGCATGGACGCAAGTTTTCAAGTCACCTGCATAAACACCAATGAGCACAATCGAATGGTAAATGTATGTTTAGCTTTGTATAGCTTTTTAAAAACAACAAATATTCTCCAATTCTATGTCCAGTATGGTGGAGTAACTTCCCAGAAGACTGCCTTGCATATAGAAACTATAAACACTGTATTCAAAATAAAACAAAACAAAACAAAAACAAACAATTTTCTTAAGGCTCGAGTCAGAGTCGGGTACATTTTGGCAGAGAGCCAAAACATGGAAGGGGCCGGCAGGGGGTGACTTTCGGGGCTTTGTGGCTTTGTCCTTAGCGTAAAGCACAGTCAGAGTGTGGCACAGAACAGTGGAAGCTCCCACTGAAAATCACCCTCTCTCCAGCCTGAGGGAGGCAGAGCCCACTACAAAGTAAGGGGAAAATCCTGGATATAAAACAGCAGAGAAGAACCCAAGTTTCTATGTGTAACTCTGCCCAAGTCTGTGATTCACGTCTGAACCACTTATGTTCACGGCAGACTGCAAACAGCTCAGCCAAAAATAAGCTGAACTGAGATCTGAGCCAAAGGGGAGACAGTTGGCAGTTTGAGTCTAACCATGTTCATTGTCTGCTCAAATTGAACAGCAGCTCTTTGAAGGAACAATCCAGAGTCTCCATGACATAACATGCACAATGTCCAGGAATGTTGGGACATAGTCCCAAAATACCGGATATACGAAGAACCAGGAAATGATGTTGGGGACCTGGGGGAAGCAATAAAAAAAGACCAAAGCCAAGATGATCCAGATGTGTAAGTATCAAATAAGAACTTAAAAGCAATTATAATTATGTTTCATGAAGTTTTTAAAAATGTTAATGAAAGATTAGAAATTGAAAATTTTTAAAAATTGAAACCTTAGAATGGAAAATTAAAATATCTGAAATAAAAACTCACTAGATGGGCTTTAATATCAGAATGCACATGGTAGAGTCAGTAAACTTAAAGAGAATTTTTAAAACATGACTAAGACCTGTAGAACAACATCAAAAGATCTAACATATGTTTAACTAGAGTTCTAGAAAGAGAGGAGAGAAGATGGCACAGGGAAAAAAACACATGGGTAAATGGCAAAAAAAAAAAAAAAAAAAAATCTCAAGTTCAGTAAAATGCATACATTCAGAAATTCAAAAATCAAAGCAAAACTTGAGGATAAATATGAAGAAAAGCACAGCTAGGTACATCATAGTCAAAGTGCTTTAATCCAAAAATAGGAAAAATCATGAAAGCAGACAGAAAAAAAACTACATACCACATCCAGAGAGCAACAATTTGAACAGCCTCAGAAATCACACTGGAAACGATGAAGGCCAAGAAACAGTGGGGCATCTTTACAGTGCTAAAATAAAACAAATACTAAAAAATACTGATGTTCAGAAAAGATCCTGTATTTGAAGACTGTTCTGGAATCAAAAGTAGCATAACAGAATTATACATCTAACTACTAATACCCAACATTGGTTTTAAAGTACTCTTTTCAAGAATACCCAAACAAATACAGATGTTCCTATTAGCTGTTTTCTCACTTTTATCTTTTTCATAAAGGCTTTTTCACTACTACTTGAATGTAAAAGAAATGTATCATTTTTAAAGGTAAACAAACACTTAAAACTTTCAGAAAGCATCATTTGAAAGGCTGTTTCCAACTTTTATAACATTATAATGTTTCACTTTAAAAACATGTTACTCTAACTCCCTGGCTCCCTCCCATAATCCCAGCACTCTGGGAGGCTGAGGCACGTAGATCACCTGTGGCCAGGAGTTTGAGACTAGCCTGGCCAAAAAGGTGAAACCCCAGGTCTACTAAAATGTAAAAATTAGCTGGGTGTGTTGGCAGGTGCCTGTAATCCCAGCTACTCGGGAGGCTGAGGCAGGAGAATCCCTTGAACCTGGGAGGCAGAGGTTGCAGTGAGCTAAGATCGCACCATTGCACTCCAGCCTGGGTGACAGAGACTCCATATCAACAACAACAACAACAACAACAACAAAAAGAGCTACTCTAGAGTAAGCTAATTTGGAACCTGCTTGAAAGGAAAAAACATACCAGGAGGGAACGGCATGGGCTTGTTGGCTGCTCAAGATAATAAGCAAGGTAACTCACTTTCATGGCCACCTTCTATAGTCTAAATATTTGCTTGGCAGTTTACAGTATAGGATGTGATTGTACCTCTGACATTTTACATTCATAGCCACGTATCTTAATCTTGGTCAAAAGGAGAACTGTCTGTTGTTTCTGTATGTTCCTAAGGGATTACTTTTATGAGAAAATAAAATGTTTCCATACCTCTTCTCCAAGCATCTGACAGCAGTTGTTCAGGGAGTCTTCCTTTTGTTTCTGCTTTGCCTTGGAACTCCTAAACACTTAAGCCCAGCAATTTCTACTTACCAGAGTTAGCTCAGAATATGGCAGGCAGTAGGGCTTTTTTTTTTTTTTTTTTTTAAGTGTAACTAGTCAACGCCTTGGCAGTTGAATTATTTTCCTGGAGAATTAATAAAAATTAATGCACTACTTCAAAAGAACAGATCATGCAGTTTTATTTGCCATTTAATATCTTCTTGGGCATGGATGGGATTTTCCTTTAAAATAAGACTATCAGACACTTAGCTAGCTGGGACACACTGCAGAGGATTTTGTGAAAGTCACATATAAAATACAAAATTCTGTTAAGTATAACATCCATTTAACAATAGTTTGTACATTACAATGAGGCCAATGTCAAAATAACTCCCTGGCCTAGACAGCAGCATGAATCTATTGTGGCAGCAGCAGGTAGAAATGCCCCATGGAGGGCAGCCAGTGTGTGCACAGTGCAGTTGCTGCAAGAGCGCAGACCAACAAGGGCACATCTTTTTTCTTTTGTCTTATTAATAAGTGCACAGTGAAAGATGGAAGAGGGAAGAAATGGGGATGCAGAGGCACTTTTGCTGTGCAGGTAGACTGTATTACAGGGAGACAGGGAGATACATGGAATTATAAATTCAATGCAAACATTAAGAAACAGCTGCTCTTTATCACCAGAAAGACAATTATACACTATTTTCACGATTCTGATTTCCAACTTGCCACACTTTGGGTATCTCCTTTTCACATACCAGTACATTTGAGACAATACATCCTGTGCACTAATTCCAGGAATAAGGAATTCAGTAATAGACCCTACCACCAATCAGTTTCTTGTATGACAGGTAACACCGACTATTTCTAGGGAGAAAGAACCAAAATCTGTTTGGGGGAGCTCTGGAAAACAAAGGCTGATGATAATAAACATGTATGAGTCCTTCTGCCATTTGTTGGCCAGTGAACATTTCACAATTACAAGCTCTGTTATTAACCCTTTTAAATAAATATATGCACACATGCACATCAAACACAAGGGGCACTGTGAGACAATTATTGAGCATTACTAGCTGTGTGAATGATTAGGCTGGTCAAGATGAAGGCATTAAGTATACAAATTAGAAACGTGCTCAGAAGGCTAATGTACAGGAATTCAATAGCACTAAGCACAAAGGTTCGAGTGCCTCAGCACCACTGTTAGCACCAAGGGAAATTCCCAATATTAAAAAACAAAAAGCTTAAAAAGCATAACATTTGACAAGGTGTTAACATTTGATATAGACTAAGAGCATAATTCTTGTCTTTATAATCCTACTTTCTGAAAATATCCAACCTGCATTGCATTCTTGCCAAGGAATAATATCCCGAGTACTGTAAATGAAAGTCAGAGAGTACTTGGTGGAGGGGGAAATACTGATATGAAAAACAGTAAGTCCTAAAAGATGCCATAAACTTTCTAAAAAACATCCGAAGTTGATTTTTCCCCAAGCAAAAGCCATTCTCAAATGAAAATCCATGATAGATTCCTTAAAATTCATGATGCTACTAAAACTCACAAGTCAGTATCAGCAGAGGATGTTTTTGTAATTAACACTTAAATTTTTATTTGTAAACTCCCTTTTCAATCAGAAACAATCCCCAAATACAGCATATTCAGCCAAGTCTAGGTGCTATCTATGGCAGTGTTTTTTAAACTGTGAGTAGTGACCCAAGTTGTGAGTCAGGAAATGAATTGAGACAGTCTGAAGAGCATTATATCAGGAGCCCAGGGGAAGATATTAAAGGGTATCACACAGTTATGTATTATTTCATGAAATGTTTTAAATATTTTATATTTAGGCATGCACATATATACACACACAAACACACATGTTCTGGGTCGTGATGTAAAAAGTTATTTTTATTATGACTTGCAGTCAAAAAAGTTTGAAATACATCAGTCAATAGAGACCCTCAAAAATAATAAACATGGAGTTTCCACAAAAAATAATAAACATGGAGATTCCTGGTGTTAATGTCAATAAGGATCAGTATTGAATGTAAACCAATCTTCTGCTCTGGAATCCAAGGTAAGCTACAGAGTTCTCAGTTTACCATAAACACTAAGGCTTTACTTGTTTTTCCTCTTACCCTACACTTTCAGGCAGGGGCATGGGCAACAGAAGGAAGGAGGAAAACCCCTAGTGGCAATGATTTACTTGGAGTGGTATCATGTTATTTTGAGAAAAGGCATTTTTTAAAAGAGTAATTCCCAGGTGGCTAATTAAAAGGCTTTCCTTCTCCCCTATAAAGTCATACTGGTAGCATAAAAGTGAACAGAAATTTTATGTTGTCATTACAGTTTTGAGGCAGTCTGTGATTTTGTTTCTGGTTTTGCAAAATATGCAGCCACAGACACCGATAGAATGTGTGATCTTGTCCTAATCTACTTTACCCACCTGTAAAAGGAAGACGATTGGAATTATCCTAATGAGACTGAATCTGTCCTCTCCATCTGTAAAGATGCTAAACAATCATTTTCTCCAAATCAACCATCTAAACACACAAGACAATGTTCAGCTTCTGACTTTCGGAAACCCAACGATAAGGGTCACTTTAGTTCTGGCACAAGGGCTGTTGTGTGCTGCCCTAAACATACCTCAACTTGGAAGTTTCTTGGGTGGGCCAGGGTTAGCACTGATTTGGCAGATGGCTGTAAAAGAAAGTATCCAGGGCAGAACATTAAACAGCTGGGTTCTGACTTTGGCACAGGCCTCAGAAAGCCTCTGAGATGACACAGCTTCCTATTTCTTCAGGTTTAAGAGGAAGGTTAAAACAAGTTATTTACAGGCCCCTTCCTGAAATAACTAATTTGAATGCAGTTCTAAGATTTTTATCCAGCTTGCTCTGCAACTTTGTCTATTAATTCCTTTAATAATAGCTTGTACTCTTTTAACAACTATTTCTGCCAGTTTCCTTTACAATCACCCCTCAAACATCCAAGGTTCCATTAAGCTCACTCAGCCCAGATACTTTAAAAACATAAAGTAAAATAAAGCTAATAAGGAACAAAATTTAAGGCTTTTTCTTTTTATTTCAGCCAAGGAATGATGCATGCTACAGATTAATCTTTACTCTTCCCCACTTGGTTTTTCAAAGAACACCACCATTTCAACCCCCAATGAACATGGCACTTGTTTGTTTCTTCCCCTTCTAATTTATTCCAGATTTTCAAGTGTTTTCTTCAGTAACGCTGCTTTCTCCTGCAGTTCAGGTCTGCTGTCTGGCTCCATAGTAGCTAAAGACTCAATTAGGAGCACTCTGCATTCAGATGTCAAACATTCCCACTGTTTAGATTCTGCATGAAAAAAAAAAAAAAAAAGCAAAAAGAAAAAACCCCAAAGATTCCTTATAGGACAAGAAAAAAATTTTTAAATATCCATCCCCCAAATAAATGCAAAGCAACCTCTTGATAACAGATCAGTATATAATGACTTAATGTTCAATAGGTGTCTCAAAACCTAATTCTTGACAATAGCCTAGAGGCACATCAGGGAGTTTCCTCTCCTTCCTCCAGTATCAGTGGGAGAAAGCGAAATAACTACAATGAAGCATAGTAGGAAGAAGGAATTATCGGGGCAAGGCACACTATAGCAAAAAAGTCATTTCAACAACACCATCGCAAGGCCATTTCATAAGATATGGTCAGTCAAAAAAAAAAAAGAAAAACTTGTAAGAAATTTCATAATTGCAAGGTCAGATTAAGTAGATGACACTCCCTTTTCTTTGAGTAAGGCATCTGAGAACTATTACATGCACACTGAAAATTTTAGAAAATAAGAAAGTATGTCAAATCTTAAATCTTGTTTACAAGGTTTTGCCACTTTCTAGCCATGTGGCTTCAAGCAAGTTTAGCTTGCCTTCAGCCTCATGTTCCTCATCTGGACTATATTAGTACGTATCTGGCAAACTGAGAATTTGGTAATATGACTTAAGTGCCTAGCTCTTTTATCTCAACAAGGAAAAAAGGGATCAGGAGATGTTTAGTGTTACTGAGTCTAAAAGTTCTGTCTGATGGAGCCCTAAGAGAGGTGTTTTAATTGCTAAGCAAAGATAGAGAAGTAGAAAGAGCAAACACACAAGGTTGCAGGAAAAACGTTTCCATCTCCTACATTCTTAATCCATGAAGTTAAAACAATTTGAGAGACAGGAAAAAAAAGAAGACAGTCCTCCTTCTGAAATCAGTAACAGATACACCACTGGAGAAAATGCTAACAGTTCCCCCTACCCTGCCCACTGATAGACCATTAGAAGAAAAACAGCTTAGGGGAGAAGTAGTAGGATTAAGAAAATTGCTACTACCAGATTTGATGACTCAGGGAGATAACTGTTAAAAATGTTTTTCCAACTCCACTTTTCAGTGTGCCGTTCTGCTTACTTACATGCACACATGCCACTGTCAACCACTTCCTCTAATTAACCAAGATTAAGTCAGGATTCCCGATGAAAACAAAAACTTTATTACTTTAAGACAACTATAGCTTAATAATATATTAAAAATATATAAAAGAATATCAAATTTAAATATTTAGTAAAATTTAATAGTTTTGGCTTTATCCATTCTTATTGCATGTGCATACATACTGATTTGTATTTCAGAGTATATGCTTAGAGTATAAGAAAAATGAAACAAAAAATTTCTAAAACATATGCCACATGGCTTTGTGGTCCTCCAGTCAGAACTAACAACAACTTACCTTCAAGTTTTATAAGCAGCAATTCTATCACAGATAAAGCTTCTGTTCTCACAGATGAGTAGGTCTTATTTTCTAAAAAGAAAAATCATACAGTTTATACGGCCTGCCTGAAAAACACAACCTCCAAGATTAAATTTGTGTTACTGAAAGAAAGATGTCCAGAAATTACAACTCTAGGGAAGGGTACATCTGGTTTTTTGTTTTGTTATGTTTTAAAGGAAGCTTCCCTTTGCTAAGTATCAAATACTTGAAATGTGCTAATGTACATAGTCTCCTACTTTGGGAAAACAAAAACCTGTCAGCCAAGTATACCAATCACCACAACAAATGGTAATATTTAAATGATCCATTTTAGAAGTGGAAGATGCAAAAACTATCTCAAACACAAAATCATCTTCACATCACACATAAGAACGATCCTTAGGTCTGCATGACCCTCCTCATTTTACCAAAGAACATTATACGACCCAGTGTTTAAGCCGATCAGGGAAACCTGGAACCCAGCAAAGACAAGTCTGTTGGCTGCCAGTTCTTTATCCATAAAAGCATGTTACTGCCAGCAACTGCAACTGAAGCATGCTTCCTTGGCATCCACTCTTTGACATGGCATCTGATTCACGGTGAAATTGTCTACCAAAAAAATCAACATACAACCAAGCCCAAAGCAGGGTAGGCATGAGATGGGCCTTAATCTTGTTATGCTATGAAGTACAGAAGTGCTACAGTGACGGTGACCTGTCAAAATGACACAGGAGTCAGCTTGAAAGGGCTTCCACTGGCCAAATCTGGGACAATTTGAGTAACAAATTAAGATTTAAAAACTTAAATTATAAACCCTTTGAAGGGGGAAAGAAATCCATGAATCAATGCCAGTAACAGATAAATAAAAAGATGGGCAGAAGAGAAGAATCTTGCTTACAATAGAATTCCAACTATCAAATGGTGAATGTGGACAAAATGCTAGAGTTGCAAAATCATCTTAGTAAAAACTGGTTCAGGGAAGAATCATCAATGCATGCTAAATACAGAGAAGAGATTGTAAAGAAGATAAACATTATTTGAATGATCTTAAGGTCTGTTCCCACAGGCTACTTATTAGACACAAAAGGAAAATATAGTAACTAGCCATTAGAGAAAAACTGATAGTACCTTGACCAGGTAATCAAAGTTAACATCACAAATGATAACAGATGGACACTGTGTGTGCCTCTTAATGTGAGGACATATCACTTATGTAAGTATCCCAACTGGGAATTCATAACCTGGATCTGATCATGAGAACACATCAAACACCAAATGAGAAACATTGTTTTTTTCAAAAAGGGACTTTATTCTTCAAAATTGTCAATGTCCTAAGACAAAGAAAGATTGACAAAGTATTCCAGATTGAAGGAGACTAAAAATACATGACAACAAAATTCAATAAATAATTATGAATTGGAGGCCAAGGCGGGCAGATCACTTGAGGTCAGGAGTTTGAGACCAAGACTAGCCAACATGGTGAAACCCCGTCTCTATGAAAAGTACAAAAATTAGCCAGGCTTGATGGCACGCACCTGTAAGCCCAGCTACTTGGGAAACTGAGGCAGGAGAATCACTTAAACCCAGGAGGCAGAGCTGCAGTGAGCCAAGATCGCACCATTGCACTCCAGCCTGGGTGACAGAGCAGACCCTGTCTCAAAAATAATAATAATAATCATCATCATCATCATCATCATCATCCTGGACTGGATTCCCTAATGAAGGGGAGGGAAAAAAAACAATCCTATAAAGAACATTACTGGCTGGGTGTGGTGGCTCATGTCTGTAACTCCAGTATTTTGGGAGGCCAAGACAGGTGGATTGCTCGAGCTCAGGAGTCCGAGAACACCCTGGGCCAACACAGTGAAGCCCTGTCTCTACAATTAATATAAAAATTAGCCAGGTGTGATAGTAACTGTAATCCAAGCTACTTGGGAGACTGAGGCAGGAGGACTGCTTGAACCTGGAAGGTGGAGGTTGCAGTGAGCTGAGATCACACCTCTGCACTTCAGCCTGAGTGACAGAGCGAGACTCTGTCTCAAAAAGTAAAAATAAAAATAAAGAACATTACCGAATCAACTGAACAAACTAGAGTATGAACAATAAACATTTGATTTAAAAAACTGCATCCATGTTTACTACCTAAAGTTGACAATGGTACTGTGGCACACTAAATAACTGAGGAAAAAGGGGGCCTGATGTAAGCAACATACTTTCAAATGGTTCAGGAGAAAAACATGTATACAGAAGTCCAAATGACAAAGCAAATGGCACAAAATGTTAACAGATGATTCTGGGTAAAGTGTATACATATTGCAGAGTATTAAATGTACTGTCGTTGCAACCATTGTGTAAGTTTGAATTTACTTTCAAATAACAATTTTGTAAAAATACTTGTCACGAAGGTTTTTCTAAACTAGATGCTAAAATCCTGTTATAGTTCCAGATTTAAATATTCCAGTTAAGGGGTACACACGGAGTATATTAAGTAGCAGAGTCCAGTAGCTGTTTCAGAAATTTAGTTCCTAAGACAAGGTAGGAAATATTTGAAGCTCGGCTCCTTAGCTTTAAAATTAGGACTCCCTCGTCAGTTTTAGTTTACTACACTCACCTAAAGAATATGTGATTGATTTACAAGTTTCAAGCAGAATTTCAGCCAAAGCCTCAGGATCTGCATATTCTTCTTCCAAAAGCATTAACCTATACAAATCAGAAAGCAAGGGACAAATGCTAATTATTAAGAAACAGTCTAAAACTTTCCTGTCACAATTTCTGTCTGTATGTATCATTGTCACTTTAGCTACTAGTTTTTAAATGTATAAAAATTCCACTGATTATATATAAAATGCTGCAGGGGTGGGGGGAACAAAATAAAAAACTGAACCATGAAGCAGTTTACCCCTGAAAAAAGGCATTCATTGATTGCAAGACTCCTAGCTGCACTTTCCACGTGCTGAGTTTTAGCCGTTCACACATCAGTTTGCACAGCTCCTGACGATAACAACCTGGGAAAGAAAGACAAGGTGGGACACAGGAGGAGAGAGTATAAAAGAGCAAGAGATGGAATAAATGAGGGACAGACAGAGAGAGCAAGAGAAAGGCAGAGGGACAGAGAAAGAGAGAGGGCAGGGAGGATAAGGGAGAGAAAAGCAGGAAAAAGAGAAATAAAACAATAAATATTTTTAATTAAAGCCATTGAAATTTCTCCAAAACCTTCAGCATGACTTTGTACTCAATCCCCAAACAAATTTCCTTGATCAGAAACTGCCCCCACAAAGGTACAATATAATTGTTTACAAATATTCACTTTCAAGGCATATGGTTCTCCATGGAACTGAGAAAGCACTTTAACCACACCCCCTTTGCCCCTCAAAACTCCCTGAATGACAGCCAAAAGGAGAACTCTGGAGGCCAGGAGCTCCTCTCTAGATGCTCACAAGCCTCTGCAAATTGCAGGTTTACCAAGAGTCAACAGTGCTTTCTTATAAACCTGTTATGCCAACCGCAACTGTAATTATAATTATATAATTAATATTATGCCAACTGATGAACCAGCAGAAAACTTAAGAACGAAGTTGTTTTTAATTACTGTAGGATTTTGTAGGGCTCAAACAAATGTAAAAATGGGGGAAAAAATCTAGAATTCTGCACTAGAATTGTCTCATAAGAGCTTGAAATTTCTCTATTTTAAAGAAACAAAACCCAGAAATTGTAGATATATGTAAGAAGCCAATGCGTAACAGTTAAGTTCCTAAAGAAAAGGCCTTGGTTCGCAATAAATGCACTTTTCTATTAACAACCTTCTACGTCTTATATTAAAATAAACTGCTTTATGTTTGTATCAACTTTCTCATACAATTCCCTACCTTAGCTGTCTCCACCTATCAAGGAAAAGTGTAACAGTCTTTATAGTGTCATATTAGTGAACTTCCACTGCAGTGTATAATATTAAGAAATAAAACCACTTGCAAATTTGTATCTTCTGGGAAACTCTTCCTATAAACACAGCAAATACGTAAGTTCACTCAAAGGCTGACAGGGCTCAAAGAGAACCTTAACTCTGATTCTAGACATATCCAATTACAAATACTCAACAATACCTTTTTTAATAACATTCAGTAATATTGTCGCTTGGCATGGAGGCTCATACCTATAAATCCCAGCACTTCAGGAGGCAGGCCAAAGTGGGAGGATCACTTGAGCCCAGGAGTTTGAGACCAACCTGGGCAACACAGCAAGACCTCACCTCTTCAAAAAAAAAAAAAAAACAAAAAACTAGCTAGGTGTCATGGCATGCACCTGTATACCCAAATACTTGGGAGGCTGAGGCAGGAAGATCACTTGAGCCCTGGACGTAAAGGCTGCAGGGACTGCACATTGCACTCCAGCCTGGGTAACAGAGCAAGACCCTGTCTCTAAAAAAAAAAAATATATATATATATATATATGTAGACACACACACTAAGATCTTCAGCGGGATGCACTGTAGGACCCAACCCAAGGCAAGCTTAAAGGGTAGCATCATCACTTCTTGGCCTTTTGGCTAAGATCCAGTGTAAAGGGTAGTATCATCCCAAGGTTAAGGACCTATCAGGGGACTCGAAACTAACTGCAACCTCATCCAATAATAAAGGTTTACTGTTGATGTAATCTTTGGGAAATACATGTCCAGTTCTGAAAATCGTCCAGTAGTGAGTTTTTCACTGAAACAAGGATTTCAAGTGCTTACTGAACACTTGGTAACACGGCCATTCATTTTAGGATAAAGAGACCCCACTAATAAACTTTGTGGATTCCTCCAAATGATCATCAAGAAGATCAGCAGAACTCTTCTATCAAACTCTCTGCATAAAATGTATCATGGTTATTATAGGTGGAACTATGCCCCCAAAGTTCATATGTTGAAATACTATCCCCCAGTACCTCAGAATGTTACTGTATTATTATTAGACAGAAGACAGACCCTTTAAAGAGGTCCTATGAGTGGGCCCTAATACAGTGTGTCTGGTGTCCTTACAGGAAGAGGTGATTAAGACACAGAGACAACAAAGATCATGTGAAGACACACGGAGAAGACAGCCATTCCCAAGCCAAGGTCTCAGAAGAAACTAACCCTGCTGACGATGCCTTGATCTCAAAAGCTCAGACTTCCATCCTCCAGAATTGTGAGAAAATAAATTTCTGCTAAGCCACCCAGTCCGTGATACCTTCTTACAGCAGCCCTCGCTGCAATAGTACACTGATCAGTGAGGTGATATGCTCACGTACACAAAAAATTTCCACTGAGTAATTCTCATTACTAATCAATCAGGCTCGATAAGAAACAATAACTATACTTTGTCATACAGAAAACCTTTGCTCTCATTAAGTAACCTCTGGTTACAGCACTTCTTCAAATGCGGTTTCTGGTGCTTACGTTGGGTCTCTGCGTTTCGGGGCCAGGCTTTGCCCAGGCTTTCAAAGGCACCCAGCAGATATTCCAGCTGGAGCTCCTTTTCCTTCTCATTCTCATCTTCATTTTTGGTTGTCTGGACCCCACTACTTTCAAGTGAATTCTAGGATATATCAAAGAAAATAAAATTTAATATTTTCTTCTTCAAAGTTACAGGTATGCTATTAAAGCAATCAGGGTACTAGGGCAGGAGCTATTAACCAAGAGTTAAACAGTAAATTCTCTACCATAAGCTTCCCCATTTACAACCAGAATACTGTGTCTCTAATAAATTTAGGAAATACTTTACAGGAATCTGTAAACAAAAGCTAAAAAATACTGCATATGTAGTCTTTTGAGCATAACGTGAGATCTGCATGAGAATCAGGTATTAAAGATGGAAGAAACTCAGTAATGATCTGAATAAATCCAAACTCTTTCTTGATAGATAGGAAAACAGAGGCTAAGAAAAGCAACTGGTCCAGCTTGCTAGTGATGTCATCAACTTAAAATACAAGTCTCCTAAATCCATATGCTATCACTATGTTTATAATAGAAATTATTTAAATAGCCTTATTACTGAAAGAAAACAACTGCAAATTAGCAGCAATAAGAAATAAGAATGTTACTTAAAATATTCATGTTTCACAAATAGGGAAACCACACTCTTTTTTTGGACCAGTGCCCAACTTTTAAAACTGAGTATTCCAATTTTCCACATGAAACCTGAGTGGTTTTTTTTTTGACCCAAATCCTCCACTATATGGCAGAGGCAATTCACATGACACACTGAGCTTCTTGCCTTTATTCTAGGATGGCTGGGGAGGCTTAGCTTATTAGCTAAGGCAAAGCTTATTATGACATAAACTGTTCATTCACTACCAAATCCACTCTCTGCTTCTCCCATGGAGGGAAAATGGACACCCAGAATGAAGACTCAGTCTGCTGCCAGGTGTGCTAAGTACTGAGCAACGGGATGGATATAAGTCAAAGTGCCATCTAGCGGTGCCCAAGAACTCTCCTCAAGAGAGAACTGGCATGCCCACTGTGATCCTTCATCCTTGCTTCACCTCCTCTGCATTCCTGCCTGGAACACACATACACTGTGGACCTTGAGGATGATGACTCCACCCTAGAAATGGCAGAGTTGGGAGATGTAAAGAGCCGGAATACCTGAACGCTTTGTGATGCTCCCAATGCTACATGAGAAACATAGCACTGTCTATCTTGTTTAAGGCCATATTTTGGAATTTCTCTGCTACTTGCAGCTAAACTAATCCTAATAATCAGGACATAGGGGAAAACAATGTTTTAACTCTTTCTTTTTAAAGTATAAACCAGAACTGAGGATACAGGTGGTATTACCTTCTTGATGAGAGGTATGACAATGTCAGAAAACTCCTGGAATCTGTCTTCTTTGGTGGCCTTCAAGACATCAGCTGCACAGCTGATTGCTACAATCTTGTATTTGAGATTCTCTTTGCTACATTCCTTCAGAACAGCTTGAAGAATTTCATTTGTGCTGGGTTGATTGGGCACAGACTTTTCCAGCTCTGCACTACAGGATCCATAAAAAAGCATCAGAAGTTAATAAAGGCTGCAGCTTTCAGGTTCAGTTTAAGAAATGGCATCCTCATTGAAAGAACATTTACCTGCAAGCTGTCACCACACAGGCAATGGCTTTCAACAGCTCTTCCTAAGGGGGTGAAAGATGAGGACATACTATTAATCCCAAACATGTCATTTACACTCTCTACACTATGATTATAATTACCTTAGGAATTTCTGATAACTGTGACAACAAAAATTAACAACTGTCACCTCATCTTTAATGCATAATTTTAAGCACATCCACCAAGTTTTACTCCAAACCATGGACGCAGGATAATTATCTTCACCTCCATTTCATAGAAGCCTAAAGCACTGATTTGACCCAGGTCTCACAGACAACAGTGTCAACCACAGAATTAGAATGATGTCTGACTCCCAGTCCAGTACTACTTCAGTACCGCATGGGCCACTGTTGACCTTTACAACATAAAGATCATTATGTTGCCACAATCTCATGTTCCCCACTGAGTGTTCACTGTAAGAATCCTACTAAAGCCCTTGTGTAAAAAAATAACTGTTACTAATTCATAGGTCCCAGAGATGGGCATCTTCAGCCCCAGGTTTAGAAGCAGCCTACCTTGCTACTCTATGTCACACGGGCCCAATCCTGATCTTTTTATGCTCAATCCTGATCTGTTCATAAGGTCAACAGGTACAAAATGCTGACAAGTTGGTTTAAGACATAACTTGGAAGGCTGAATATGAAAAATGTATCTATCTCCAGCATTACTGTCCATTATGCAAGGCCACGTGGGTTCCAGTTTCAGAGGAAATACCACAGTTAATTGGGCAAGGTTTACCCAAAGCTCCACCGTCTAGGAAATCTGGTTCACAAAAATAATCCATCAGAAGTTACACAAAACCAGACCCTTATTATTATATGAAATGAAAGATGAAGTCAGAATCCCTTTAACTGGGCATGAATGGTTCCTTTACCTTTCCTGCCCACGTTCTTCCAGCCAGGCCTTGCAGCAATGCGGTCAGTATCATTCCGAGATATGGAGGTACTAGAGAGCTAGTTTGCTTTGCAATTGATGCCATGGCAATTGCACCCTGGGCTTTCATTTTCCAAGACTGAGACTGCAAAGCCTTCTGGGTAATAGTAATTAACTCCTGCAGGTATAATCGAATGCCACCAAAAGAACCTAGGAAAGCAAAATTAAAACAACTTTTAAGTGACAAGAAAAATTAACTAATTTTTCTAAGTCTGAAAAAGAGTCAGTGACCAACAGTCTAAAAGCAGTGATTCTCAACTGTTAAAACACACCACTCTCTCAAAGGGAGAGAAAGTGTGTTGGTGTTGTGACTTACTCTCACAATAGTAGAACTTTACGAACTTAGGTGCCCACAGGAACGTATCACACAAATGGGCATCACCCATTAATATGTAACAAGGTGAAAAACACATTTAGAAAACTACTGTAAAATAGTCTAAGGCCACATAAAATCACACTTTCAATTAAAAATGTAAAGCTCTCCTTGCTCACAGAGTTTGTATTCTCTCATGTGGGCAGTGAGGAATGAGTAAACACAAAAATCCTAAGTGCCAACCTTGAGAACTCAGCAATTGGGATGGGTGCATATTAAGGTCCTGGGAAAGTAACTTTAGAGGAGTTTATGAATAATGAATGCAAGTAAAAAATTCTAGCTGTGATTCCTAAGAAGCAGGTTTAACTCAGGTCACACTACTAACCAGGTACATTTTCCTGCCACACTTCAGTCCATAAATTACATTCTTCTTTTTCGGATTTTTCCTCATCAGCAATTTCATGCATGCCTAAAAATGCCAGAGGCAGGACTTCTTTTGCATGATTCTTTAACACATCAGGGCTGTATCGTCCAATAGCATGAATAGTCAAAGCACAAGAGGTCTTGTAGATAGGTTCTGAAAAGGAGAAACCAAAATCTTTATGATATTTATTGTTTTCAAGGGTAACTGATCTAAATAGGCTATTGTTCAACTCATACAATAGCAAAACAAATAGGTAAAGTCAATTAGAAATGTTTCTAGCAGGCTGGGTTGTGGTGGCTCACACCTGTAATCCCAGCACTTTGAGAGGCCAAGGTGGGCAGATAGCTTGAGCTTGGGAGTTTAAGACCAGCCTGGGCAACATGGCGAAACCCCATCTGTACAAAAAATACAAAAATTAACCAGGTGTGGTGGCACGTGCCTGTAGTCCCCGCTACTCAGAAGGTTGAGGCACAAGAATCGCTTGAGCCCAGGAGGCTGAGATTGCAGTGAGCCGAGATAGCACCACTGCACTCCAGCCTCAGCGACAAAGCCAGACACCATCTCAAAAAAAAAAAGAAAAGGAAAGAAACAAATGTTTCTAGCAAATCACATAAAATCATGGAGGGTAAGACCTAATTCGTACTGTTTTATTGGGCTGTTAACATCTAAATTTAAAATAACATAAAATAGAAAAAGAAAGGTACCTTCTTTCTCCATATACCACCCACTGAGCTTCTGCAGGAGTTTTTCAGTGCTGCTATCCCGTGAAGTCTGAAAAAGAAACAATCCTAAGTATTTCTTTGTAACTGTCAGAGTTTTATTTAACTAAGCAAAAAATTTAACTCACCCGAACTAAATGGCCCATGGCAAATGCACAAGATTTCTGAATCACACTGTTCCGATCTGTCAGGCCACTAAGCAAAGCACTCATAAGTTTACCTACCAGAAATAAAGAGAAAAAAATCTGATACTTGGTTGACCAAATGTTCCACTCTGTTCCCAGAACCCAAACAAACCTAACCCTATAATTAACATCTGATTTCCTCCACAGTATAGATTTCTGAATGTTATATTTATATATCCATTTGCTTCCTTTCACCTGATATAAAGTTAAAATTAAACCAGAATTATCGTGGAAAAATTTGCAAAAATGAGAGCCAGGTATATAAAGAACATTAGCCCAGTCTAGAAACCAATCTAAGAAGAGAAAAATGCTGACGTAAAATCAGCTATCAATGGTAAGTCCTCTGGAATAGAGGATACTTTTACCTCCATATACCACTAAGGAACAATCAAACGTTTATGAACAGTGAAAAGTTGCTAAACTTGATAAACCCTGCACTTCCTGCAGACAAAGAAATGAAGGGGCCAGGGGACTGAAGGGAGAAAAGGCACACAGCATCACAAGCAGGTCTGAATGATAATTCTTTTTCCTTTTTAAAACTCTGTCACACAAGACAGGGCCGTGCAAAAATATCACCACACATCACTTGACAAACTCACCTGAGTAAGGTGTTAGGTCCTGAGGACACTGAGTAGTTAATGACACAATGACACTGGCACAGCCACCCTACAGGATTACAAAAGCAAAGGTCTAAATCTGATGGTCACAATGTTCTACCTACCAAACCACTGGCTTAGGTGCCAAAAATTTAAACATATAAAATACATGAAACCTAATACCCCCTCCAGGATTCAATACAGAAAAAGGAAAACTCTTAAACTAGTAATGCAGAGATTTTATTTTTTAAACTCCCAAGAGAAAGATGGGTGATCTTAGACATTGTGAAAAAGAAAGAAAACTGGTACAATCTTCTGGAAAAGCAAAATATGTCATCTTGTCCATCACTGGGCTAACATTTCCATTTCTAGAAATTTAACCAAATATCTTCAGGTATGCCTCATCACCGTAAAGCATCACGGTGCTTTACTAATTTTTCAAAAACTGAAAACAAGTCAGATGTTCCCTGATGGAATAAAATAAATGGTGTTACATCCATACAGTGGAGTATCACAGGGCCATTAGAAGAGGACATTGCAGAAGATACATGTGCAGAAAAGACTGGAAGGAAACACTCCAAAATACTAACAGCAGTTATCTCTGTATAGCAAAATTCTGGACAATTTTTAACTTTTTCCTAATCTATAAATGCTAAAATTTTAAAATACCAGCAAGTGTTAATTTTGTCATAAGAAAAAATGTGAGTTATTAATTTGTTGTTAAAAGGGTGGTGGGCGGGGGGGCGTCTGATCCTTCAAAGATCTTGAAAACGAAGACATTTTTCTGTTCAAACACTGCTGACCCCTCTGTGAAAAATGCAATTGCCACCTAAAACAATCCATGCCCTAATAACTGGATGTGCATTTCCATGAACTGCTAATGAATGACAACCTAGAGGGTACGTACATGGCACCCAGAGAACAGAAATGATTCCACTAAGTAAGTTAAGACAATACTTACTGGAACAGTTACATGTTTTCAGTTATCGGTGCAACCACAGAAATAAAATGGTTAGTGTATAATAATATTAGATTTTGTGGTAAAACATGAATTTCAAACATGATGGCTGTTATATCCTTATGGCCAAAACTAATGAAGATGCACATTTCTTCTTGTGAAAAGTACACTTACCTTAGTTCCAAGACCTACACCACTTCTGATCAGTTCACACAACCTAGGAACTAGCTCGCCCAGCACCGACACATCAAGATATTGCAGGCACTTTTGAAAAAGGACAAATATAAAGGTAAGCCTTGGCAAATAAGTCAGGACCACATCTTCAATTAAAAACTGCCCTTGTCAAACATGTACCCACTGGATTTGACATGAAGTTGAAAAATCACTGTTTGATTCTGCTCTAATTTCAATATTAAAACCACCACTGTACTACAAACAGAAAAATTATTCATCAGTGATTCAACACTAAAAACAAACCAAAAAATGAAAAACATCAATTGGCTAAAAAAGAAAATAATGGTTACTCAAGAATAAAGAATCTTTCGGGCCTACTTCCTCTTTATCAATCCATGTTTGGTATAAAAAACCTAAACTAAAAATTTACCTTCTACAGTGGGCCTACCCTACCAAATCCCCTCTAATGAGTCAATTTCTTAGATGAATTTTCCTATAAATTGCTGGCTTTTATTTTTGAAAATGCAATTAACATGTTTTCTATTAATAATGAATATAACTAAATGGTATTCACTAACTATTCCTATTTCTTTTTTATTTCCCCCCAATAATCCAACAAAGATACAACATTCTTAGACCAAATTTTGGTAACAGTCCCCCAACAGGTACTAAAACATAACTACTTCTCTTGTCCAGTTTAACGTAGTTTTTTGTACATTTCAATTTTTTTAGGGGTTGGATCTGTATCTTCAGAGTCCTGCTAAAGGTATAGATCTGCTTAGCAAACTAATTTCCAGTAAACACAATCATAGCTAACTAACCACTACCAGGAGTACACAACAGAGTAACTTTACCAAGACTCCAGGAACTTTAGAAATCAGAACCTGAGAGTGCCAAGCAGCTCTTTACTGCAAATGCCTTCCTATGACTAAAACAACATATCGACATTGCCCAATCTCTTCACCTACCTTTATGTTACCTACTTCATTAAATACCTCCAGCTTATAACTTTCCTAGTTCCTCCCAAAGATAACTATTAGGCACAGGCACAACTCTGAACCTTTCTAAATACACAGATCAAAAGACTACAGATGTAAATTTATACAGAGCTCTTAATATGTTGTTGTCCCTTGTAACACAAATTTGGACCGACTGTTTCTGGTATTTGGGGAACTATTTATTCCACTTAGTGACAGAGAAGAAAAGAGAAATATACTAAGAAAAAACTGGAGTCACAACAGCTGCTCGACTCATCCCATAAGTCTCTACTTCATTTAACGTAGCCTGAAGACTTTGAAGAATTACACTTTCAGGTAAGCAAACCCTCTCATTATTTAAGACACTCACCATGTTGATTGTTTCCATCATCGGAGAGGATTTGGCAGCACTAAGGCGAGCATTATCCATCGCAGCCTAAAGAACAGAAATTCAAGTCACTCGGCACATTCAATTAATTAGGAATAATCCACACACACACCATAAAAGACTTTCACTTCCAAATTACAGAACTTAAAAAAAAAATCCGTAGCTATAACAAAGGCACACATTAAGTCTAACTCTAATTTCTTTTGACCTATACTCAACAATTTACCAGGAGACGCAGCACCTCACTACAGGCGAAAAATTCAGATAATAGTTAAGAAATTAGCATAGTATGGCTGTGGGCAAGTCATCCAGCCTTCTTGAGCCTGAGGTTCTCCATCCACTAAATAAAGGAACTGACTAAATAAATTTCTAAGGTTTTTAAAATTGTGTCTAAGCAGTAAAAAATTTTATACGGGTAGTTCTTTAACTTTGTAATCAACCTTCATATCTACAAAGGTATTTTAATCTAACAACTATGCTGAAGGAGAGGTTAATACTATCCAGATATGATAAAGGAGAAAAGTAAGTCATACACAAGTGAATTGCCTAGGGCTGCAAAGTTTAGACTAGAATTTATGTTTCCAAATTCTCAATGCTTAGTAAACATTCTATGGACACCCAGGAAGGGGCAAGTCTACTGCTGAAAGAGGGAAAAATAATGAATAAATAAGCAGCAGCAACATTAGAGGCAAAGGGTAAAGAGAGTAAGTTATTAGAGAAGTTTAGGCAAGTTAAAGAGCAAATAGTGAACAGAGGAAATATGTTGTATATAACAGTGTTTAATAGTTCTAATAAAAAAAGTAAATTAAAAAGTCAAATAGAAGGGGCGGAGCAAGATGGCCGAATAGGAACAGCTCCAGTCTTCAACTCCCAGCGCGAGTGACACAGAAGACCGGTGATTTCTGCATTTTCAACTGAGGTACTGGGTTCATCTCAATGGGGAGTGCCAGACGATCGGTGCTGGTCAGCTGCTGCAGCCCGACCAGCGAGAGCTGAAGCAGGGCGAGGCATCGCCTCACCTGGGAAGCGCAAGGGGAAAGGGAATCCCTTTACCTAGCCAGGGGAACTGAGACACACAACACCTGGAAAATCGGGTAACTCCCACCCCAATACTGCGCTTTAAGCAAACAGGCACACCAGGAGATCATATCCTACACCTGGCCGGGAGGGTCCCACACCCACGGAGCCTCCCTCATTGCTAGCACAGCAGTCTGTGATCTACCGGCAAGGCAGCAGCGCGGCTGGGGGAGGGGCGCCCGCCATTGCTGAGGCTTAAGTAGGTAAACAAAGCTGCTGGGAAGCTCGAACTGGGTGGAGCTCACAGCAGCTCAAGGAAACCTGCCTGTCTCTGTAGACTCCACCTCTGGGG
>NC_037683.1:29388639-29418436 GCF_003255815.1 Theropithecus gelada | reverse complement strand
AAAAAAAAAAAAAAAAAAAAAAAAAAAAAAAAAAAAAAAAAAGATGACTGTTTTCTGGCTGTTCCATCCTTCTCTAATCTATGCCTCATCTTAGAAAGGCACTGGTGCATTTTCTGTCGATTTGCTCTTCAATTGTGTTAATTTCCTTACATTTTTCTTCTTAATGATCATATATATTTTATACCAGGATATAGAAACCTATAGCCCATTTCATATCCTCAAATGGGAGATAGCCTGATTTTATTACCTGAGTACTATCAATAACAGAAATCAGCATGAAAAATCAGTCTCATTTTCTTACAAATATAAGGTCTTAATCTTAGATAATCTACGTAACAGGATATTATCTGGCAACTTTAAAATGGGATTTTTTTTTTTCTTAATGGGCTTCATAAGTGATTTAACAACAACAAAAAAAAGATGGACACTTAAATATCATAAATTTAGCTTTCTTATCTCATAAAATCTCATAAACATTTTCAAATCTCATAAAACATACCACCTACTATAATTAAAATTCTCTATTGCTGCTTTCTATCTAGAGCAATCTAGAAGTTAAAAAGTATCTATGTCCAGTTTTTATGGGCTTCTATTTGATTTACATGTTTTTTATTATTTGAATCCCAATATTTGAAAAAAATAATTTCTATGTAAAATGAGGCAAAATAAAGAGTTTTACACAATTCAACACTTGATTTATTATTAGCAGGCCCTCACTGAAAGAATTTCTAAAGGACATACTTCAGGAAGAAGGAGAACCCCGAAGAAAGAAGATGTAAAAAACAATGCTGAGCAAAGAAACTGGTATAAATGTACTCTAAATAGGCACTTCTGTACTACAATAACAATTTTATTATTATTATTATTTGGGGATATTAAAATAAGATTGAATTAAATTTCTGGACACTAATAACATACAATACACAGGACAATGATCAGAATTAAAGTGCCCTAAGTAAAGCATTTTTCAGGAAGAGGGTAGAGGCATTGCTTAATTTCAGATTTTGTTAAATTTTTAAAGTTAACTTCTAGGAAGATTTTGCTTTTCCTGTGAAACTGGTATGTTTGTTCCTCATAGATGAAGGAATGAATTTTTACCCCTTTAAAACACCTTCAGATTCCAGAAAATCTTTTCTTTCTTTTGAATGAAGGACAGTCAGTGTTAAACCTGTTGGAAAAAAAGAATGCTTTTTTCAGTGTCTTGTTCAGATACATATTTTTGGTGTGTCATATATTTCACTACCATGAGTTAAAAATCTGTGAATAACAAAACTGCTTAAAATACAATTTGTTAGATTATTTTTCTAAGTTTAGCATATCAGAAAGTTTGAACCATAACCAATATTTCTCTTGTGTGTATACATAGAACATGGAAATTCTAAATTTATTATATAAAATAGTAACATGGATTAAAAACTTATTTTTTAATTTTTAATTTTATTTTTTTTGAGATGGAGTCTTGCTTTGTTGCCCAGGCTGGAGTTCAGTGATGTGATCTTGGCTCACTGCAATCTCCGCCTTCTGGGTTGAAGGAATTGTCCTGCCTCAGCCTCCCGAGTAGCTGGGATGACAAGTGCCTGCCACTATGCCCAGCTAATTTTTGTATTTTTAGTAGAGACAGGGTTTCACCATGTTGATCAGGCTGGTCTGAAACTCCTGACCTCAAGTGAACCCCCGCCTCAGCCTCCCAAAGAGCTGGGATTACAGGCATGAGCCACCATACCCCACAAAAACTTAATTTTAAAGTAAGCAAATTAAGCACTCACCAATCCTGTGCAGTTAATTTTATTTTGCTAAATATCATGGTAGATTTTATCTTTGTTCTTTAGCCAAAAATTTAAGTACATAACTAAATAAGAGACTGTATTTCAATGTAATAGGAATGCCTTTATTCTCTTTCTACTGAGTATTTAGAAGCAGAAGACTTATTGGGAACTGTTTCTTAGATTCACTCTTGCTTCTCATACTTTAAATTTCTTATTTTACTAATGTTTAAATAAAATATAATAAATTTCAAAATATTCTGTACCTATCCACACAATTTATTTTTGGTAGACATAATTGATTCAAGAATAGCTAATTCTAGTTCAAATAAATTATATACTCTATTAGTGTATTTTTTCAACCATAAAGTTGACAAAGGTATGATATAATAATAATGAGAGTAATGGTTAATAATTTCATATAACTTTACTTGACATGACAATAGTTCTAGTAGTGATAAGAAGTGAGTACTATTTCTCTTTTATAATTCGTAAGGTGATTATATTTAAATAGATTCTTCTATTTAAAACCTAATCTGGCCGGGTGCAGTGGCTCACGCCTGTAATCCTAGCACTTTGAGTGGCTGAGGCGGGTGGATCACCTGAGGTAAGGAGTTCGAGACCAGCCTGGCTAACATGGTAAAACCTTGCCTCTACTAAAAAAAAATACAAAACTAGCTGGGCGTGGTGGTGCAGGTCGGTAATTCCAGCTACTCGGGAGGGTGAGGCAGGAGAATGGCTTGAACCTGGGAGGCAGAGGTTGCCGTGAGCTGAGATCACGCCATTGTACTCCAGCCTGGGCAACAAGAGTGAAACTCAGAAAAACAAAAAACAAAATACAAAAAAAAAAACAAACCTAATCTGCTTAAATGATTGTATTAGTTATGATCCCAAAGCAGATTAATTACTTGGTGAGTGCAGTACTAGATCTTACAAACACATAGAAAACAGAACTACATTTTTACTTTCTAACACTAGGCAGAAAAGTCCTCGCCTCTAGAAACTGAGGATAACTGCCATCCTGAAAAAGAGTAAAAACATCTTCCAGTTTATAGATTCAAAATTTTTGTGTCAGTAGATATTGTTGAAATGAAGATAACAAGCTCAGCGATTACATAATACCGAATGCCAAAAGAGACAGTAGTATTCAGCATGAAACTTAGATATGCGAAACAGAGTGAGAATCTGTCAATAAAGATGACTGTAGTCAGTGATAACTTAATTGTACATTTAAAAATAAAGAGTGTAACTGAGTTGTCTGTAACTCAAAGGATAAATGCTTGAGGGGATGGATACCCCATTCTCCATCATGGGCTTATTTCACATTGCATGCTTGTATCAAAACATCTCATATACCCCATAAATTTATACACCTACTATGTACCCACAAAAACTAAAACTGAAAAAACAAATCTGTCAGTGTATCTTCAGCAACATCAAAGGAGAAGGTGTCCCACTAAGTAGGTTTAAATATTCTTCTCTGTGGAGCAGGCATATTTCCTCAGGTTCTTCACAAAAACATTCCTTTGGTTATCCAAGTCCCTTTTATAGTGCAAATATTGCTCAGCACTTTCTTGATTTTAAAAAAAATGTTTCCAATTACCCTGATTACAGACAACTGTGGTAGTCTCAGCCCCATAATTGTTAACTATTGCTCTAACGTTTTGGTACTAGTAAGGATTTTATGAATTTGGTGGACACAAACTCATCTTCCCAGGACTGGAAAACTGAATGAAATAGTAAGATCCAAGTTTAGAAATCTGGACTCTGGATACATGATAACGGTGTCAAGAAATAGCACCTTATAAGACTCTGCTTGAAAGACCTTTCCATTCTCACATGACTATAATTTAAAATATTAGTTAACTTTACTTCCTGCACTGATGAGCAGATCTATGTTGCTATATTTGTATATTTGAGTTCAATCTTTTTCACCAGTTTTAGTGTGTACTAGGTATATAGAGAGGCACTAATTGGCACATTCATTTGTTCAATAAACTTTTATCGAGTGCGTTCTATGTTGTGGGCATTTTCCTGAGTGCTAGGAATATAAATTAGGGTATGATTTGAATCCCCCAAAAGCAGACATTTTAGCGAGGAAAACAGATAAGAAGATCATTTCTAAGGGTGATAACACCCTTATAGCCTGGGATGGGAAGTGGTGCCTTAGAAGTATGCACATAATGGCCTGAGAGCACAGAGGAAAAGCATTGAAATCAAGCCTTCCTGAACAAATGTTTTAATTAACTTTTTAAAAATGTGTAGGAATTAACTTCCTAATGAAGGGGGAAGAGTACTCTCATAGCAGGAACAGGATGGGTATAAAGGTATAGAGATATGAAACAGCATGATAAATAATTTGGTAAGGTAAGAGTAAAGAACTATTTTAGGAGATGAAGATGGCAAAAGATGCAGCTTATAGAGGGAAGAGAAATGGTAACCAAACGGTGACATAGGTTGACAGTGGTATATTATTTTATTTTTAAGACTGAAGGACTTAAACATTAAGGAAAACAGTCATTAGAGAGAAAGGCTGGACTAGGAAGTAACTGATGGAACAAAGTACTTGAGACTGCAGGAGGAGATGGTATCCAAAGCACACGTGAAAAACTGGTCTTCAAAGGATGGTTCATTTCTATAGAGAAAAGAGGAAAGGATAAAGAACAGAGAGAAATGCAGGCAAGTCTATAAATGGTGATGGAGACAGAAGGCAGCCAATGGTCCCCCCGCGAAACCCCTCCTTAAAGCCTAAAACAGCCTGAAGGCTGAAAAACCAGACTGCCGGTCCTGGATGAAGCCCAACTTTTCATGACTGATTCTTTCTGAATAATGCCCACCTGCGCACTGGGAAGACGGGATGAGGCCTTGGGAAGTTCCTGCTGTTTGAAGGAGGGAGGATCCTGTCCTCTCCTGTTCCTGTGTGATAACCTGGGATTCAATCTGTGAGATGGGGGCCTGTTAACAGGAACTCCTCTCGCTTTGCTGAGTTTTTTCCTTTTCACCCAATAAATTCTGCTCCTCACCCTTCAAAGTGTCTGCGAGCCTAATATTTTCTGGTCATGTGATAAGAGCCCGGTTTTTCTACAACAATGGTAGGGAAGGAAACTGAGGAGAACACTTACATGATTAATGAAAATTAGAAGGCACAATTCCCTTCCAAAAAATGAAAGGATGGGTTAACATAGTAGGAGTTTTTGGTATAGTCATTCGGAAAATAGGAGTGGAACTAAGAATATATAAAAAGATTGTTAAGAGGTCTTAAGAGCCCAGGCAAATTTAGAGGGCATGAGTTTGTAGTAGTACCAATCTATATGGCTGTGTGATTCTCTCCAATAGTGCTCAGCATCTCAGGTGTAGGAATAGAGAAGTTAAATGAATTGATTGATTCAGGATTGAGGTTTAAATGAAAAGTACAATAGAAGCATAAGACTGATTAAAGTGATGGGTCAAATCACTGAGTCTGGAAAGAAAAGGAGATGAAACAAAAAAAGTAGCTGGTAGATTATAGATCTCTAAGATGTTGAAGATCATGAAAGAGCTATAGGTATAGACAAAGAGCAATGTATCAGAATTTAAAATTCAGAGGTAGGACAGTTATGCATTATCACAAGTTCCATGGCATAGCCAAGGAACTGAAGATGAATATAATTTTTGTTGTGGAGGCCAATGAAACTATAAGTCCAGGGTGTTGAATGAATCTTTCACATTAGGAACATTAAAGACACCTAGAATAATGACGGGACTAGAAGTGTAAAGAATACCATGAGCTAGGTACACAATTGTCCATGGATGATGGGAAATGACCAGGTGGTTAGGAGATGATGAGTGGTAGACAATGGTATGGCAATATGGCACAGCCTCAAAAGGTGGAGGAATAATGTTTTGAAAGTGAGAAATGGCTTTCTCATCTCTATGAGGCATATATATGTAGAGAAAATGATTAGCTTTTATATGAGAGGAAGTAGTATCATGGAGAAAGTTGGGCTTAAGTTAAGACAAAGGAGATGAAGAATGAGAAGAGTTTGCATAACAAGCAATGGATCCTACAGCACAAAGTGGAAAGGGTTGACAGAAGGGGCAGTAGTGGGTAGAAAAGTGTAGTAAGTAAGGAAAACAGACAAGACAACTGAAGAACTGAGAGTTGAAGAAAGAATGATACTAAAACGAGAGTCCTAGTTTCAAGTCCTGATTCCCTAACTACCTGTGAGATTTGGCAAGCTACATCACCTTTAGCATGAACTTTAGTTCCTTTATTTGTAAAACCGAGTTAATAAAACCTATTCATAGAGTTGTAAGTAGCTAATATTATTTAGCAACTAGTAGGCAATCAATAAAAGGTGTCAATTATTAGTAATAACAAATACATATAAACACCTTGTAGTATATTTATACTGCAAACTTATAGTCCAGATTGATTTAAAAGCTGGTTAGATCCCAATGAGTTATACACTTTCAAAGGGTGAATTTTATACTATGTTAATTATGTCTTAATTTTAAAAGCTGGTTAGATCAATACATTTTTATAAGTTCAAGCATTTGTTATCAAATGAAGCATAATTTAAAACTGCCTACCTTCTATTTTGTTAAGAATTTGAATGAGTAAATGTTTTTCACCATCTGAGTCCATTCTTATTATAATCAGTACCTAGTCAAAAATAAAAATTTCATGTATGTGTGAATGATTATTCTTTTTCACAGTTTTAATACAGTGACAAAAATAACACACTTTAATTGGTCCTTTAAAACTAATGACAATAAGATTACAAAGCAAATATTTCTGTTGTAAAAGATGTCAACACTTAAACATAAGGAATATATTCTGTTAAGATCAAATATCGGTGAAGAAAATATTTTGGGGTAGGGCATTCTTAGCATTCTTCAAGTATCCCCACATATGTGACTATCAATACATAGGTTGTCTCTGTTAGTGTTAAATTCAACTCACACATTTAAATTTGTTGGAGAAAACCAGTGATCTACTGCTATATTTTCCGACTTACCATTACAGCTTTGTGGGGGAGAGGTGGGGAGAGCAAATCAGTTTCAATTTCAAATTTCTCACTTAGATTAAATTATTTTAATGACTTAAGAAAGTTATTACCCAAGAAACTATAAAGTTGTGGTTAAGAAATAGGAGGCACAGAGTGAAAAATCAGAAAAAGGCCACATAAATTTGTATCTGGATTTTTAGTGTAAACCATTTGAAATGCTTTTCTGCTTGATAAGATTTTAAAAAGCTTTTTCTGTTAAAACTTCATTAATGCAATCTTTATATGCTTGATGTAGGGTAGGCAAATAATTGTGAATGTAATCCAAGGCATAAAACTAAATGTTTGTTTTGGTGGAATCATATGAGATTCTGGCTCGGTATTTTAAAATAAATCATTGAGTTATATTATTATGTATATGTTCATGGACTTATATAAGTACCAGACAAAATTTCTGACAATTGGAGAACCAATCCATAGGAAAACCATGCATAATAAAAACTAAAGTTTGTTTATTTATTTATTTAGAGACAGGGTCTGGCTCTTTTTCCCAGGCTGAAGTGCAGTGGAACAATCATGGCTCACTGCAGCCTCAACCTCCTGGGGTCAAGAGATCCTCCCACCTCAACCTCCCTAATAGGTGGAACTATAGGTGCACACCACCTTGCCCGGCTAATTTAAAAAATTTTTTATAGAGACAAAGTCTCACTATATTGCCCACACTGGTAAAGTATTTTTAAATTTGAGACATGAATAATGATGCAAATCATCCTTTCTATGGTTCTGATTCTGTTCTGTTACCTTATTCAAGGACTAAACCATCAAGGGACTAAGTAGTATAGACTACTTCATAATTTTAAAGTTAAATGCAAAAATGTATCTTACATCCAATTCTTACTTAAACTGATTATTTTACCTGCTTTATTCCAATACTTAACCTTAATTTGCTGTTGACTTTGCATCCAATTTAGTATCTGACATTGCAATTCTTGTATCTTGTAGTTGGTTTCAGGCTTTTTCCCCCTAATAAACTGTACAATTTCCAGCTGTCTCCAAATGTCACCCAAATGGGGGCCTAAAATGCTGTTGTAGATATCTTTTGCCTTTGATAAATATCCTATTGAAGCAAAATTAGAAAAAAATTGTCTAAGTCTTTGCTTTTAAAGAAACTCCACGGTAAAAAAGGCTGAAAGAAAATGAGTCAAAGCAGAGACAGTTAAAATTTCCTTTAATTGTTTTCTGATTTTGATCAAAGATATTGACTAATAAAAACTTTAAAACTGAGTGAAGCATAAAAGTATGTACCACATATCTCTTTTTAAGCTATATATATATACACATTAATATATGCTACATACTTTCTGAATATAGAACCTACCCTGCCTCCTGGCTTGTTGAATGCTATTGCACTCTTCCTAAATCCCAGGACCTATATTTACATGGAAGTCCTGTTGAAAGGCTACTTAAGTGGAATTTTCTTGGCATTTTATCTGTACAACTTTTGTACTTGATATCTGCTTATTTATGTATATCACTTAGCCTATAAGCTCTTTCAGGGTAGAACATGGGGTATTTATACATATTTAATTCATATGGCTGCTAAAACAGCAGTGCCTAATTCAGGCTCACTAAGGGCATTTTTAAACATAGATTCATCCTTGAAGATTCATATTCAGTACCTCTAGATTGTGTCCTAATGATTTCTCTCCATGTGATTCTGCTGCACAGAATTTTGTGAATTACTGCACTAGAGCACCTGGCATGGTAACTTACATAGATGAGGTGTTTAATGAATATTTGGGTAACAAATGAAATAATAAATTTAAAAAATTTAATGTCTATGTACAAGTTTTACGTATGTGTGCATATTAATTCTATTTTTATATTAAAATTGCTAGACTGATGGGCAACTTAGAGACTGACTTATGTTCTTTCTGCCTCCTCATCTTCAGACCTCCCCCTGATTCTCCATATTGCCATTAGAATTAACCTTTTGAAAAATAAATATAATCCAGTAGCATCCCTGAAATTCTTTTGTGTAGCTTAAAGGGCTTTCCGTGATTTGGTCTTTTCTTATTTCTCCAGGCTTAGCTCCTGTTTGCCCTCTACCTTGTCCTCTTCAATCTAACTGCATGGAACTGTTGGCAACATTTCCACTGGTCCATTCCTCTGGGCTCTTAATTCTGCCTAGAATACTCTTTTATACTGTATCTACTTGGCAAACTTCTACTTATTTTTTTTAAAACATATTCATCTTAAGGATAGTAGTCTCCATCCTTTGTGCCACTACAATATATCTCTGTTGTAATACCTATCACATTCCATAATAAATACTGAATTTATTTCTAGGTTAAAGCCCAGAAGAGAAACTCTATTATTTGAACCTAAAACTCACTACCTTGCCAGGTTGGGAGAGGGGGCAAACTGGAAGCTAGGAGAAAACACATAATTCTGGGAGTGGGCAGGGCAGGCAGCCAGACCTCCATGGATTTTTTTTTTTTTTTCCTCTGCCATTATACAGAGAGAAAGGACAACCTAACTTGATCTTGGCTTTCAAGAGGTATAGAGGAATGAGAAAGCCCTCTACTAAAAATGTCCAAAGCAACTAGATTATTCATATGGCTTGATACCTGGAGATTAAGAAGTTAGTTTTCCAACAAGAATCTTACTTTTATAGTATTCCTTAAGGTAGATAAATAGTAATGCCAAAGTATGATTTAGTAAATGCATTTCTTAGAGGAACATAAAGAATTCAGTCCAAGTATAAATCTTTCAGTGGTCTCACTTAACTAGGGTAAATTATAGACTACACTACTTAAAGATAAATATTGTTTAAGCCAACCTCCATAAATATTATTTCTTTTCTTTTCTTTCTTTTTTTTGAGATGGAGTTTCATTCTTTTTGCCCAGGCTGGAGTGCAATGGTGTGATCTTGGCTCATTGCAACCTCCGCCTGGGGGGTTCAAGTGATTCTCCTGCCTCAGCCTCCTGCGTAGCTGGGACTACAGGTGCGCACCACCACACCAGGCTAATTTTTGTATTTTTAGTAGAGGCAGCGTTTCACCATGTTGGCCAGGCTGGTCTTGAACTCCCGACCTCAGGTGATCCACCCACCTCAGCCTCTCAAAGTGCTGGGATTACAGGCGTGAGTCATGGTGCCCAGCCCATAAATATTATTTATTTAATCCAAGGCTTTGGTAAGTATTGAGCATACTGTACTTGGCTAGATCATGCACTTGGCCAAATATTATTACTAAACTACAGCTACCTTTAGAAAGCCCAACATGGTGCTGTTCTTTTTTTCTTCAATTAAACCACTTGAGTGTTAATACTGGACCAGGTTGTCTTATCTCCATCCTCAGACAAGTAAGGATTGGGGACTAACAACCCTACTTTACAGTACCTGAAACAAGCATAAGCTTGTAGTGTCACATGCCCTTTTATTTAGTCACCTGACTTCATTGTGCTTCTCAGCTTCTATAAAAGATTGCTGGCTCTACAAACAGTGAGATTGGTTACTACTCATGATATTAAAACAGAATTTCAGAATCTAGAATATCTGAGATCCCACTTCTTTAGACGGTGTACGTTTATGATTCACTGCTGCTCAATAGTTACCAAACCTTGGATTAGAAAAATAATATTTATGTCTGGATCATAAATAAGAGAAAATGTCTGGGTCTTAGATCAGAGGAAATTTATTTTTACTTTATGTTTGAAATAGGTTCTAGGAACTCTAAATTATAAAACCTAATTCCATAAACATACCATTATTAAACAAGTCTAGGCTGGGTGTGGTGGCTCACGCTTATAATCTCAGCCCTTTGGGAAGCCAAGGCGGGTGGATCACCTGAGGTCAGGAGTTCGAGACCAGCCTGGCCAACGTGGTGAAACCCTGTCTCTACTAAAAATACAAAATTAACCAGGTGTGGTGGCGGGCACCTGTAATTCCAGCTTCTTAGGGGGCTGAGGCAGGAGAATGGCTTGAACCCAGGAGGCAGAGGTTACAGGTTGCAGTGAGATCACACCTCTGCACACCTACCTGGGTAACAAAGGAAAACTCTGTCTCAAAAAAAAAAAAAAAAATGTCTAAATAGTCCTGCAATAAGGGGCCTAAAGCAGTAATGTAGTAAGACAGACATTTTAATTTTGATAAGATTATAAAAAAATTCCAAAATCTTAGAAATTTACAATATGTTCAAAATAGTTTGATTTTTATTACCCAAGTAATTCATATGCTAATATAGACATGACTAAAAAAGAAATTACAAAAGATCTTACTCCTTATAGTTATATTTTACATAACAAAGATTCAAAGCCACAAACATGCAATAAGGACCCAAAATGTTTATGGCAAAATGTCAAATCTCACATTAAAAAGTCATGCATGATAATGATTATACAATCAAATCTGCTAGATTAGAGATTCCTAAACCTATTTTTCTAGGTGATGATAGTGTTAAGGACAATTTCTTTTAATGAATACAAGCAGAATAAAATGTATATATCTCATTAGAATTATGTTAAAATGTATGTAATGCTTAGTATAATAGAAAAGAAGGCTACATCATTTCTTATAAGGTGCATCTTTTTCAGAAAAGTAAGTTATTTCATGAAATATGTAATAGGAAGAACAGGGGAAATAAAATATTCCCCACCAACCCAATGCTGTGTCCAAGCTGCATGTTAAAAGGACATCTCTAATTGTTACCAGAAGATGTAAGAGAGCGGCATGCTTGAAAGTCATTTCTCTTTCATCAATTGTACCTAAGTAAGCAAAAATACATTTTAAAACATAGACTATATATTACAGTTTTAGAATATGTATCAGAATCTGCCTAATAATGGGAGCTAACATTTATTATTGAGTGCTTACTATATGCCAGGCTGTATATAAGTTGCCTATTTCATTGAATCCATAACAATAATCCTATCAGACAAGTTTATTATGATCCAAATTTTATGAAAAAGGAAATAGTATTAATGCGGTTAAGTAACTGTCCAAGGTCAGTTAGTGAGTAAATGGTAGAGCTGTCATTTAAACTCAGCTAACCTGAGAATTCATGCCCTTGTTGCTTCCAAAGAATATTCAGTTATTTCTACTCCTGTTAGGAAAAACAGTCAACGATTCCCAGATATGAAACAAGAATAAAAATAAATTCATAACTTGCCAACTGGTTAAGATAAAAGTAGAGGATCATAACATGAAGAAATACCTTGAAATGGAGGTAGACACCTAGGAATATTCATTTAAAGTTATAACTCAAACAAAAGATAAACTCACAGGGACAGGCTAATTGCCTACTTGTGTTCCATTTAGTTCCAGAGCTTTTTGGATGATAGATTGGATTTTTTTGCATATAAAAGTGAGACCAAGAAGATGGGATTCTAGACCCCCTGCCCCAATTCAACCAGAGAAGCTCTACTTTTCTTTTTCATGTATTGGGATCTCATGAAATATTTATTTGAACAAAGAATTCTGCTAAAAAGTTTGCAAATTGATGATCTATTCAATGAAGATCAAGGCCAATATGTAGTAGGGAATTAAGAGGCAACAGGAAAGCCAATTATGGGTAGTATATTCAGCCCCTAGAAGGACTTGTGGGAACAAGTCAATCATGACCTGCAAGAGATGAGAATAGGGCAGAGAAAACATATTTGGGGAACTAGAAATGTAAAAATGCTTGGAAAATGGAGTACAGACTAGGAAACTAGTTTGGGAAATGATCTGACTTCTTTTAATCTAGGTTTACTTAGTCGTTACTTGTAGGCTTAGTTTTATGTCAATTCCAGGGCCAATGAAAGAATATTAAGTATAACAACTATTCACTTGCTTGGGATTAATGCAATATTGTTCCAATTGGATACCCAAAACCATGTCCCTTTTTTGTCCTCCATTATACTTCATACATACTTATGCTGTATATTTTATAATAGTCATCATTCTGCTCAATGATGTTCAAAGCCTTTAGAAGCTCAACCCATATTCAGCTAATTTAAAACCTGAGAATTACAGGACTGAAACTATATCCAGAAGATGAGTTTTTATTTTATGTAAGTCTTGTCTTCTTTCATAAAGGCCAGTTTGCTGACAATTGTTTTTCTATCCAGTAGAATCATTGCCAGAATGCCAGCTCCCCAAAGTGTTGATCTTGATGCCTTTCTGTGGCTCAGGTATTTCAAGTAGTAAACTATGGATTAACACCTTCCTCTCAGATCAGGTATTCTATCTAAGTAATACTACTGTGACCTCAAGGTTTTGGTGACTAAAATGTTGTTTCCCTCAAAGACTGGGCACTCTATACGGAATAAGATTAGATTCAACTTTCTTTTCATTTGTAAAAGAGAGTTAACCTTTAAAAAATATATAGGACATCTAAGTTTAATGAATTTAGAAAACAGACTTTAAAAACAAATTAAGTAGATTCCAGGTAAGATGGAGTAAGTACACTCCACCTTGTCTCTTCCATTGAATACAACTATAAACACAAAACAGAATACATGAAACAGCTATCTGAAAACTCTAAAAGTAAATGGTAACAAGTGGACTGGGGAAGGAGATCAGATTTCAAAATGCCACCAAACAAGTGGTGAGTTTCCTATTTTTTCTGCTTCTGGTATTTACTGGCCTACATTAAAGCAGCCCAAGGCCCACAAGTGATTACCACCATGTGGACAGAAAGAGCTCCAAGAGAAGTCCTCATTTTGTCTAATATAGAAAACTAGGTTGATGTTTTTTGCTTTCAGAATTTTCAAAATGTTACTCATTGTCTTTTCATTTATATTATTTATGTCAAAAACTCTCATGTCACCCTTATCTTTGTTTCCTGCATGTGGCATGTGTTTTTTTCCTCTGGTTCCTCCTACAGTTCTCTTTTTATTATTGGTTTTGAGTAATTTGATTATGTGAACCTTCTTTGTGTCTCTTGTATTAAGTGTTCATTGAGATGTTTGCATCTGTGGGTTTGTAGTTTTCATTACGTTTAGAATGATTTCAGTCATTATTTCTTCAAATATTTTTTCCATTTACTCTCTTTTCTCCTCTCTTTTGAGAATACTAATTACAGTATGTTAGGCTACTTTAAGTTGTTCCACAGCCTACTGATGCTCTTTTCTTTTATTTCTTTTTCATTCTTTCATGCTTTACAGTTTTTGCAGAGTGACTGTTTCTATTGCTATGCTTTCAAGTTAACTAATTTTTTCTTCTGCAATATTTAATCTGCCATTAATCACATCCACTATATTTTTCATCTCATGCATTGTAGTTTAGTCTCTAGAAGTTTGATCTAGGTCTTTTTAAAAGTCTTTAACTTTTCAAGCATACAGAAAACAGTAATAAGAAGTTTTAGTGTCCTTTTCTGGTCATTCTAATGTCTTTGTTGATTCTGGGTTTGTTTTGATTTATTATTCTCATTATGGGTTGTACTTTCCTGCCTCTTTGTATACTTCATGATCTTAATGGATGCTAGACATTATGACTGTTACCTTGTTGGGTATTCTTGTATTCGTATCAATCCTCTTGTGCTTTATGATGGGATGCCGCTAAGTTCCTTGGAAGTAGTTTGATCCTTGGGGTGTTGCTTTGTGATTTGTTAGGCAGGTTCAGAGCAGTGCTAAGTCTAGGGATAATTATCCCCCACTACTGAGGCAAGATTTTTCTGAGTACTCTCCTTAATTCTCTATGAATTACGAGTTTTTCTAGTCTAGCTGGTAGGAACAGCCATTATTCCTTCCCTGTGTGAATACAGCATAGTAGTCCCTCTAGTCCTTTCAGATGGTTTGTTTCTCCAACTCCAGGTAGTTTCCTCACATATATTCTTTGTTTGTTTGTTTTTGTTTTTGTTTTGAGATGGAGTCTCACTCTGTTGCCCAGACTGGAATGCAGTGGCGTGACCTCAGCTCACTGCAACCTCTGCCTCCCAGGTTCAAGCGATTCTCCTGCCTCAGCCTTCCAAGTAGCCAGGATTACAGGTGCCCGCAACCACACCAGGCTAATTATTGTATTTTTAGTAGAGATGGGGTTTCACCATGTTGGCCAGGCTGGTCTCGAACTCCTGACCTCAGATGATCCGCCTGCCTCAGCCTCCCAAAGTGCTGGGATTACAGGCATGAGTCACTGCGCCTGGCCACCTCACATATATTCTTTGATCAATCATCTGCTGAATACTCGAGGGAAAGGCTCTGCATAATTCTATACTCTCTGTGTGAAGCTCTCTGCTCTCTAACATTCTATTTTGAACTCTTGTCTGTCTTGATCTCCCTGGACTCTTACCTCCTGTCTCCTCAACTTAAATTGTCCACCAGGCTCTGCCTCAGGTAACTCTCCCTACACCTTGGCCTGGCAATTCTTTCAAGACAGGTAGCTTGGGTAATGGTAGGGCTCATTTCACTCATTTCCTCTCTCTCAGGAACCACTGTTCTTCATTGCCTGATGTCCAGGGTCTTAAAAACTGGTTTTATGTATTTTGTCTTTGTCTTTTTTGTTGTTATTTCTGGTAGGAGGGTAAATCTAGTCCCTGTTACTCCATCTTGGTGGAAATAAAAAGTCTAGGATTGACTTTAATTAATCTAGTTTTTGACCTTTTTTGGGAGGAGACTGAATGGTTCATATGCTGACAATAATAAAGTTAGTTTCTGCAATAGGAATCTGTCAAGTAATATATGTCAATTAGGAGCTTCACTAAGAAGTAGTGCCAGGTGATATTTCTTACCTTTTTCTCTGCTTAGCTGATCCTCCAGTATTGATTTGGCTGGGTATCATAAGCTGAATTATAGTCATGCCATCATCTATGACTAATTTCTGAACCTTCTATACTCAATTTGTACTAATTTGATACAATAATTTCTAAACATCTTTTTTAAATAATGTGACTTTTATTTGCACTCACCTTGGTGAACAGCATCACTTACTACTTTTTCTTGTTCCTTTAAGAGAAACCTTGTTTGGTCAAAAATAACAGTGGCAAATTTCCAATTAGCAGTAGGGAGAGTACAGGAGGATACAAGATTTTTTAAGATAGGAGAAGCTGCTGCTTCAAGGAGGCAAAATGCTTGGCACTGGCTATCTGCAAAAATAAAAGCATTAATGGCAGTGTTTTAATAAAGATGGTATGCTCATTTTGATAAAAGTTATTTCGTGGAAATCTGAATTTCTATCTGAATTATTTTCTGAGTTAAAAATAATGAGATTGTATAAAAACTTATTTTAAGATATTTATTCTAAATAAACTAATAAAAACAAACATGGAATTATATCATTTTATGGCTATATTATTTATTTATTTATTGAGACAGAGTCTTGCTCTGTCACCAGGCTGGAGTGTAGTGGTGCCATCTCGGCTCACTGCAACCTCCGCCTCCCGGGTTCAAGCTATTCTCCTGCCTCAGCCTCCTGAGTAGCTGGGACTATAGGCAGGCACCACCACACCCAGCTAATTTTTGCATTTTTAGTAGCGACGGGGTTTCACCATATTGTCCAGGATGGTCTCTATCTCTTGACCTCATGATCCGCCCACCTCGGCCTCCCAAAGTGCTGGAATTACAGGCCTGAGCCACTGCGCCCGGCCTATATTATTTATTAGAGAGGGTTTATTCCATAATTAACTTGACATGGCAAATATAAATACCCATATAAAGAGAACTGCATTTTTTTCTTTGCCATTCTCCACTATTAGCATACAATCTTAAGCCAAACAATGAAAAATTTTTCCAGTTATCACTAGAATAACATTATTTAAAGATTGGCATAATCATCTAGAGACCAAAAGAATGAAAAGATATTTGAGTACCTGGGTCATATTTCCTTATTGATTTTAATAATGAATCTGATGTTCTTAAGCAGGCTGTTCTTTAGGAGTCAAAGAATACTCTTCTTTATAGCATAACAAAAAAATCAATATAGGAATCAATAGTAACTTATTTACATCACTCTGATAGCAGGTAAGAGAAGAGAGAGAGCATGATTAGCAGTTCATTTTCCAGACTGGGCAGAAGAGTCCAAGGAGGTACAGTTGTTCTGATTGATATAGTGAAGTAGCAGCAGTTTAAATGAAAGAAGAAATAACACTTGAGTCGCTTGGGTAAGGCAATGGGGAGAGGCAGGGGCAGTGAACAGGGCATTCTAGGTCGGGATATAACTTGAAAGTAGGAGTGGAATGAAGAAATACCTGAAACAAGTGAAGAAAGTGACATGGAAAATGAGGTATGTCCTAGCTATCTAGGAAAGGGCTTTCAAACGAAGCAAATCTGAATGCATTTTAAAAGCATATAACATACCTGACGCTTGAATTTCAATGACATTATCTGTTCCCCTTTCCTGATTTATTTCCTCCAGGGTTTTATTAACATGAACAATAGGACTTTCTTCTTGAAGTGTCAAAGAACATGCTTCTTTATCTTGAAATTCCAATAAAAAATATAAATTTTTGTTGTTCAAGAGGAACTTAATGTTGTTTTACCTTAATTTTTAAAAATATGATAACAGTTGTTAAATTTCTTCATTGAAGCACGTCACTATTAAAGTGAACAACTATTCAGATCAATGGACCTAACACTGCTAGGTAGGAAGATGAATGGCAAAAATGGAAAAAAACTTTGATATCAGATCAGCATTTTGAGCTCAGTTCTGACTCAGTTTCCTCATATGTAAAATATGGGTAAATATATCTGCTTTAAATGCCAAGTGCAGTTTCTGACACAGAAGGTATGTACTGTTCTACTTAATTTCTCTGTGACTCTCCACATACCCTTTCTTCTACTACTAACCCTCTCCTCTGCCCCAAACCTTCCCTATTTCCATCTTTTTCTAACCAGGCCAATTCTTTTTCTTTTCTTTTTTTTTAAGACAGGGTCTCCCTCTGTCGCCCAGGCTGGGGTGCATTGGTATGATCAGGGCTCACTGCAGCCTTGACCTCTTGGGCTGAAGTAATCCTCCCACCTCAGCCTCCCAAGTAGCTGGGAGCACAGGCATGCACCACCATCCTAGGCTAATTTATTTTTTAAATTTATTATTATTATTATTATAGAGGGAGGGTCTCCCTGTGTTGTCCAGGCTGGTCTCAAACTCCTGGGCTCAAGGGATCTGCCTACCCAAAATGGTGGGATTACAGGCATGAGCTACCACGCCTGACCTGGGCCTAGTTTTACTGCTGTACCCTGCAGGTCTCAGGCATCTTCTATAAAAAGTCATATGTAACTGCCCACCCTACTTCCAGGCCAGTAAAGGGCTCCGCCCTTTGTTTCTTAAGCACTCTGTGAAGACTTCTCTACTGGTACTCACCACATTGAATTGAAATGATCTATCTGCATATCTGACCTGCTCTATTATGCTGTGAGCTTCTCAAGGTCAGCAACAGCATCATATTTATCTCTAATATGTAATTTAGTGCCAGGCACAAAGTATCTAATAAACGTTAGTTTTCTTTCTGTCCTAGGTATTATAGAGGATTTCTTCTTTCCTAAGTATTATGGAGGATTTACACACAAACACATAAAAATGTAGTTATTTTAACCATATAGTAGTATTATCCATCAGTAATATGATTACAAAACAATTCCAGAGACACATTAACATCTTTAAATACATGGTTAAAAATATAATAATGGACTATATTCTAAACTGGATTAATCATGCTACTTTCAAGTAATACTTTCAATTAACCATAAATAATCAGAATAGATATGATCAAATAATATTAATTATTAAACTTTTTGAGGGGGTCTAAGAATTTATAATATTTCTTGCCCCTGAATTAACTGTAAAATAAGACAAAAAGTAAAATATACACCAAAATATTACCTCTATTACTATTAAAGGCTAAGTTGGGGAATAGAATTTAGTTTTAGAGTCAAATGAGCTTGCTAACCAAACACCAGAATTAGACAGAGTTACCCACCCAGTCCTAGGGTATGCTGGACTAGGATAGGATACCCCGCTGGGTCCAGGGAGGGCGGGGGAAGTCAGGGGCACTGCCCAGGAAAGAGTCATGACAGAAAAACCAAGGAGAATTCCTGTTCTTCCTGGGCAACCATTCCCACAACTTATGTCCAATTTATTATTTTGACTTTACAATTCAGATCATTCTTTCTGTCTCCTCTGGAGAGATGTATAAAAAGGCAAAGAGGCCAGGAACTTAACACTTAATTGAGGAAACATCAGGAGTACAGAAGCATTCCCTCCATAACATTCATGTTCCTTTAATTGTTTAGTAAATGAATGGCTAATTTTTTTAATAAGAAAAGATAAAATAATATTTAAAGATTTCAGAATTTTGTGATCTTTCCTATTTTATTCTTTTTTACATTTTCCTCCTTTCTTGCTGCTTTCCCTCACTTTCTGTTGATAATATACCCTATCATAAGCCATTATCACCACTATGGCAACCAGAAAAAGATGTCAGTGTTAATTTTGGTGTGGATTCCTTTTTTGCACCAAATATAAATAGGATCAGAAAACATGAACAAATCTGACAATAACAAATCTTTGAAAAATTCCTATTTTTTTTATCACATTTATACAATAATTATTTATATTTTGCTTATTTTTATGCAGAAGGGATGCTTCAATTATGGTCCAAATATTGGTTAGAAAAAGCTTAGTTACATACAGAATTGTCATCTGGCAAGGTAAGTTATAAGGTGGCCAAAATATTACATAAAAAGAAACTTTAAGTTGAATATGTAGAAATAGAAAAGATCACAGAATTCTGAAATCTTTAAATATTATTCTGCATTTTTACCATGAAAAATGCACTGATTGACACAGTAATATTACTTTTTTAAAAATGACAGCTCACCATAACCTCAAACTCCTGGGCTAAGGCATCTGCCCACCTCAGCCTCCTGAGTAGCTGAGATCACATGTGTGTGCCACCACACTCGGCTAATTTTAGAGATGGGGTCTCATTATGTTGCTCAGGCTGGTCTCAAACTCTTGGCCTCAAACAATCCTCCTGCCTCAGCCTTCCAAAGTTCTGGGATTAGAGGTGTGAGCCCCAGTAATATTACTTTAAGCAGATTTATAAAAGGTTGTCACATCTTTTAGAAAAATAAATATAACCATCATGACATTAAGAACTGAAGATCTTTTGTCTATTAATAGTATATGAGACTGTAAGACCTAACTGTCTCTGAGTCACATAAATATTTTTGTATTCTTTAACTGTGAAATGGGGTAATACTACCTACTTTGATTCCTCAACAAAGTTTCTAAACAGATCAAATATGACAATACATGTAAAAGTGCTTTATAAAGCATAAAGATACCTGTATTTATGATAATATTATTAACCTTATGAAGAAAGAAAGAATAGGATTTATCAAACAAATTGATAATTAGAAAATATTTCTGGTGTTTCTGAGTGTAACGATATATAAATATCGAAAGTTTCCAATGTCCCTAGTCATTAGGTTGCATCAATGTGTACTGAAATTTAGGAATAAACAATAGCAGCCAATAAATAAATAAATATATTGTTGTGTTTATTTCATCAGGGTAACCTATGTCAAACTTATTCTGGAATGCCTATTTTATTTTTATGGGAAGTAAAATGACATGACATATTATATTACCTTTGATGTGGCTGTAAGCAGTGAATATAAGACAGTTACAACTCACACAGAAACTGTTAGGTAATGTTAGAAAGAGTAATACACAATGAAGTAGGCAGAGAAAATTTTCTTTCAAGTACACATAAAAATATGATTTAAAATACTGAGACAGGACTGATAGCTCAAAGAGAAAAAAGAATGGCAGAATTGACCAACAAAAGTTAGAAATACTATGAATTTCTAAGGCCATGTCATAGAAAGCAAGTTTTACAAATAGTGGCTTTTGTTACAAATTCAAATGCATTTTTAGATTTTTTGAAAAATACATATCTATATCTAAATCATGCCTATATATCCATATCTATCTGTATACAAGAAGTATCAAGAATCAATGACATTTTCCTTGACTATGAAAAATAATATAATTTTATCTAGAAGAACTTTATCTCCTGGCCTTCTATAATAAATTATGTGCTTAGTCTTTGAGCCTATCATATCTATGGCAAAACATTATTAAATTACGTACCATGTTTTCCATCACTGTTTGTGACTTCAGTCTTTGAGGTGCAAGTCTTATATTTATTTCGCAGCATAATAAAGTCACTCAAAAGGTCCAAATCATTCTCTTGTTTTTTACCATGTTCAAAAGATGCTTTTTTAATTATTGAAGAGGAAGATGATTTAATAGATGGTCCTGTGCAGTCAAGTTCAAAGTGATCTTCATTTTCTTTCTTTTGGATTATTCTATTTACTGGTTCTTGGTCATTCTTTGGTTTTTCTTCTTTTGCTGCTCTTTTGTCAGAGAAATATTCATCAGAAAAACATAGATCTGCTACTTCTTTTGCCAGAGATGGACTCTTTTGTGGAAGTGATAAATGATCATTTGTAGATTTTTCATCAATAAGTGCAATAGGTGAAGAATGACTTTTATGTTCTAAACATGCTGGAAACAGAAAATAAAAAATACACAAATAACCTCCACACCTAAACGAGTGTTCTATTAGGTATTTGAATAACTTTTAGTTGTGGTTTCTTATTAGTGTAATTTGATCTTTACGAGTACTTTGTTTACTGCTTTGAAAATCAATTTTTGGTCTGAATAAAATAAATTTTTTAAAAGGATCAAAATTTAGCACCCTTTTTCTTACTGTAGGAGCTAGTTTACCAAGCAAAGAAGAAATTCCAGTAAAGCCCTTTTGTTGATAGGCTTATGAGTCATAGCCTTGGAGGTAACAGTTACTCTATGTGTCAAACACTTACCTACCAGGCAAGCCACAGTGGAAAAAAATACTTGCAATACTATAACTGACAAAGACAAAGGACTGTATCCAAAATATATAAAGAACTCTTATAACTCTATATTTAAAAAGGAACCCAATTAAAAATTTGGCAAAAGACTTGAACAATAGTTCACATAAGATATGCATATTCTACAAAATAGATGAATCTTGAAAACATGCTAAGTGAAAGAAGCATCACAAAAGGCCACATATTGTATGATTTCATTTATATAAAATGTCCAGAAAAGGCAAATCTATAGAGAGAGAACAGTGGTTCCAGAGCTGAGTAAAAGAGGGAGTGACCACTAACGGGTACAGGATTTCTTTTGGGGATGGTAAAAGTTTTCTAAAATGGTTTGCGGTGATGACTGCACAACTCTGGGCTTATACTAAAAACCATGGAATGGTGTACTTTAAATGAGTCAATTGTATGGTATGTGAAATGTATCTTGATAAAGCTGTTACAGGAATACTTCAGAGATATTGTGGGTTCAGTTCTGGACCATCATAATAAAGTAAATATGTTAAAGTGAGTCACGCAAATGTTTTGATTTCCCAGTACATATAAAATTATATTTACACTATACTGCAGTGCATTGTGCACAATAGCATTATGTCTAAACAAACAAGTACATACTTTAATTTTAAAATACTTTATTGCCCAAAAGTGCTAATGATCATCTGAGCCTTTAGCAAGTCATAAACTTTTTGCTAAGGGTCGGGTGTCTTTGTTTTTTTTCTTTTTGAGACATGGTCTTCCTCTGTAGCCCAGGCTGGAATGCAGTGCCACAATCATAGCTCACTGCAGCCTCCAACTCCTGGGCCCAAGCAATCCTCCCACCAACCTCCCAAGTAGCTGAGACTACAGGTGCAGACCACCGTGCCAGGCTTTTATTTTTATTTTTAGGAGAGACAAAGTTTTGCTATGTTGCCCAGGCTGATCTTGAACTCTTGGGCTCAAGTAATCCCCCCACATTGGCCTCCCAAAGTGCTGCAATTACAGGTGTAAGCCACTGTACCCAGCTAAGGGGTCTTGTCTCAATGTTGACAGCTGCTGACTGTCAGAGTGGTGGTTGCTAAAGGTTGGTGTGGCTGTGAAAATTTCTTAAACTAAGACAACAATGAAGTTTGCCACACTGACTGACTTTCCTTTTCACAAAAGATTTCTCTGTAGCATGTGCTGTTTGACAGCATTCACCCAGAGTAGAACTTTCAAAATTGGAGTCAAGGCTGGGAGCGTGGCTCACGCCTGTAATCCCAGCACTTTGAGAAGGCTGAGGCAGGCAGATCACGAGGTCAAGAGATTGAGACCATCCTGGCCAACGTGGTGAAACCTGTCTCTACCAAAAATACAAAAATTAGTTGGGCGTGGTGGTGCGTGCCTGTAGTCCTAGCTACTCAGGAGGCTGAGGCAGGAGAATCGCTTGAACCCGGGTGGCAGAGGGTGCAGTGAGCCAAGATTGTGCCACTGCACTCCAGCCTGATGACAGAGTGAGACTTGGTCTCAAAAAAAAAAAAAAATTGGAGTCAATCCTCTCCGACCCTGCCACTACTTTATCAACTATGTTTATGGAAATATTTTAAATCCTTTGTTGTCATTACAACAATGTTCACAGAATCCTCACCAGGGGTAGATTCTATCTCAAGAAACCGTTTTCTTTGCCCATCCATAAGAAACAACTCCTCATTTGTTGAAGTTTTGGCATGACATTGCAGCAATTCAACTACACCTTCAGGTTCCACTTCTAATTCTAGTTTTCTTGCTATTTCCACCACATCTGTAGTTATGTACTTGCACCACTAAAGTCTCGAACCCTTTCAAATCATCCATGAGGGTTCAAATCAACTTTTTTCAATCTTGCTAATGTTGATATTTTGGCCTCCTCCCAAGAATAAGGAATGTTCTTAATGGCATCTAGAACGGTGAATCCTTTCCCAAAAGTGTTAGACAAGATGGCTGTGTATAATTTGAGTTGAGAAACAGATTCACCTTCAGCCTAGAGCACAGATTGGCCTTGGAGTTAATTTAATTAATGAATTGTTCTTACCTGTTTCTGGGGGCAACTACTTAGCTGCCCCTATGTGATTCTAGGATGATAAATAAAGGAACAGAGAGGCTGGGCATGGTGGCTCACGTCTGCAATCCCAGCACTTTGGGAGGCCAAGGTGGGCAGATCACCTGAGATCAGGAGTTTGAGACCAACCTGGCCAACATGGTGAAACTCTGTCTCTACTAAAAATTCAAAAGTTAGCTGGGCATGGTGGTCGGCACCTGTAGTCTCAGCTACTTGGGAGGCTGAAGCAGGAGAATCGCTTGAACCGGGAGACGGAGGTTGCAGTGAGCCGAGATCAAGTCACTGCACTCCAGCCTGGGTGACAAAGCGAGATTTTGAGACAAATCTCAAAAATAAATAAATAAATAAATAAATAAATACACAAACCGTGACAGTATTGGGGGGCAGCATCATGATATGGGAGCAAAGCAGTCCTATGAACTGCTGTCTTCTCCAAGCCAAGCATGGTGGCACATGGCTGTAGTCCCAGCTACTTGAGAGGCTGAGACAGGAGACTTGCATGAACCCAGGAGGTGGAGGTTGTAGTGAGCTGAGATCACGCCAGCCTGGGCAACAGAGCAAGACTCTGTCTCAAAAAAAAAAAAAAAGTTGTTAACTAATTAAAACACCATATGAGTCAATAATATGTGGGCCGAATAGGATCTGAGTGCCACTTTTCAGATATTCTCTAGTGGTAATCTGGTATGTTTAGCAGGTGAATAGAAACTGTTTATTATTTCAGTTTTCTCATTATTTTCCTTTATTATTATCTCTTTAAGCACCCCTACCCTGACCACTTGGCATGGGTTCCAGATATAGTTATTGCTACTTAAACTTCAGAATTATACTGCTATACATTTAATTATACTGTTAAACATTCATTTTTTTACAAATTGAAGTTTTGTGGTAATCTTGCATCAAGGAAATGTATTGCTGTCATTTTCCAACAGCATTTCCAACTTCAGAATTATCATAATTTATTGGATATCAAGAATATCAAATATGAATGATATGTTTTATTTTAATCTCAAATTAGTTACAAATCACAATAAAGACTTTACATAGTTTTATAGATTTAATACATTATATGGATATTTGAAGACCTCATAAAATCTTCTGCCTTGTCTTTGTCTACTAACCTGACCTAATCTTATTTAACATTCTTATTCCACCATGGATACCATCTAGGCCTGAGATGGACTGGTATGTATTTGCTTGATACAGTCTATCTGTTCTCTTTCCTAGCCATCCAAACATCTTTGTCTTCTGTCTTTCTAAAAAATTTATTTTACATTGCTTCTTGTTCTTTTTGTAACAAATATTCAAGAAACAAGAAAACAGATTTTCTTAGGTTACCTTTGAACCTGGAATTTGTGTTACTACTATGGTTATATTACTAGTGAGCCACAGGAGTATACTATAGAAGTGAGTGGAAACAGAGATGGAGATATTATGACAGTTAATTGTCTATCATATATTTATCCCAAGGATCACTTATATATCTTTTATATATTTTGGTATTTGCTATTTGTAGTTTTTTAGTGATTAAAAAATAATTTGCACTTTTTACTTTAGATTTAGGAGTACCTGGGCAGGTTTGTTACCTGGGTATATTGCATGATGCTGAGGTTTGGGCTATGACTGATCCCATCACCCAGGTACTGAGCATAGTACTCAACAGTTAGTTTTTCAACCTTTTCCCCCACTTCCCCCCTCTAATAGCCCCCAGTTTCTATTGTTGCCATCTTTATGTCTATGAATACCCAATGTTTAGCTCCCACTAGAACATGCAGTATTTGGTTTTCCATTCCTGAGTTAATTCACTTAAGATCATGGCCTCCAGCTGCATCCATGTCACTGCAAAGGACATTATTTCATTATTTTTTATGGTTGTGTACTATTCCATGGTGTGTATGTACCACATTTTCTTTTTTTTTTATATATATACTTTAAGTTCTGGGATACATGTGCAGAACGTGCACCATAACATACATGTTATGGTGGTTTGCTGCACCCATCAACCCTTCATCTACATTAGGCATTTCTCCTAATGCTATCCCTCCCCTAGCCCCCACCCCCCAACAGGCCCCAGTGTGTGATGTTCCCCTCTCTGTGTCCATGTGTTCTCCTTGTTCAACTCTCACTTATGAGTGAGAATATGTGATGTTTGGTTTTCTGTTCCTGTGTTAGTTTGCTGAGAATGATGGTTTCCAGCTTCATCCATGTCTCTGCAAAGGACATAAAACTCATCCTTTTTTATGGCTGCATAGTATTCCATGGTGTATATGTACCACATTTTCTTTATCTAGTCTATCATTGATGGGCATTTGGATTGGTTCCAAGTCTTTGCTATTGTGAATAGTGCCACAATAAACATACATGTGCATGTGTCTTTATAGTAGAACTATTTATAATCCTTTGGGTATATACCCAGTAATGGGATTGCTGGGTCAAATGGTATTTCTGGTTCTAGATCCTTGAGGAATTGCTACACTGTCTTCCACAATGGTTGAACTAATTTACACTCCCACCAACAACGTAAAAGCGTTCCTATTTCTCCACATCCTCTGCAGCATCTGTTGTTTCCTGACACTTTAATGATCACCATTCTAACTGGTGTGAGATGGTATCTCATTGGTACCACATTTTCTTTATCCAATCCAGTGTTAATGGACACCTAGGTTGATTTCATGTCTTTGCTATTGTCAATAGTGCTGTGATGAACATATTAGTGCATGTATGAGATAAAAGACCTCTACAAGGAGAACTACAAAACACTGCTGAAATAAATCATAGATGACACAAATAAAAGGAAAAACATTACATCCTCATGGATTGGAAGAATCAATATAGTTAAAATGACCATACTGCCCAAAGCAATGTACAGATTCAACACTATTCCTATCAAACTATCAACATCATTTTCCACAGACCTAGGAAAAACTATTCTAAAGCTCATACAAAACCAAAAAAGAACCTCAGTAGCCAAAGTAATCCTAAGCAAAAAGAATAAAGCCAGAGGCATCACATTACCTGATTCCAACTATACTATAGGGCTAGGGTAACCAAAATGCCAAGGTACTGGTACAAAAACAGATACAAAGACTAATGGGACAGAAGAGAGAACCTAGAAATAAAGTCCCCACCTACAGCCATCAGCTCTTCAACAAAGCCAACAAAAATAAGCAAGGGGAAAAGAACTCCCTATTCAATAAATGGTGCTGGGATAGCTGGCTAGCCATATACAGAAGAATAAAACTGGATCCCTACCTTTCACCACATATAAAAATTAACTCAAGATGGATTAAATATTTACATGTAAGACCTTAAACTGTAAGAATCATAGAGGAAAACCTAGGAAACACCATTCTGGACATCAGCCTTGGGAAAGAATTTATGACTAAGTCCTCAAAAGCAATCACAACAAAAACAAAATTTGCTGAGTGGGACCTGATTAAACTAAAGAGCTTCTGCACAGCAAAAGAAACTATCAACAGAGTAAACAGTCTACAGAATGGGAGAAAATAATCACAAACTATGCATCCAACTAAGATCTAATATCCAGAATCTACAAGAAATTTAAACAACTGAACAAGCAAAAAACAACTTCATTAAAAAATGGGCAAAAGACATGAACAGACACTTTTCTAAAGAAGACTTACAAGTGGCCAACAAACACATGAAAAAAGTGCTCAACATCACCAATCATCAGAGAAATGCAAATCGAAGCTACAAGGAGGTACCATTTCATACCATTCAGAATGGCTACTTATTAAAAAGTCAAAAAACAATGAGGCTGGTAAGGCTGTGGAGAAAAGAGAACACTTATACACTCTTGGTGGGGGATGTAAATTAGTTCAGCCACTGTGGAAACAGTTTGGAGATTTATCAAAGAACTTAAAACAGAACTACGTTCGACCCAGCAATCCCATTACTGGGTATATGTTTTTTAAAAAAAATTGTTCTGTCTTCTGTCTTTGAANATCCCATTACTGGGTATATGTTTTTTAAAAAAAATTGTTCTGTCTTCTGTCTTTGAAACACTCCTTGCTGATAACAATTCTTATTCGGATTGTTTATCTCCTTAGACCAATCTCCCAACATAGATAGTAATTTCTAAAATTTATTTCTAAATATGTTCATTATTCTATAATAAACTATAAACTTTCCCAAATCTGACTGGGCATGGTGGCTAATGCCTGTAATCCCAGCATTTTGGGAGGCTGAGGTGGGCAGATCACTGGAGGTCAGGAGTTCGAGACCAGCCTGGCCAACATGGTGAAACCCCATCNAGATCACTGGAGGTCAGGAGTTCGAGACCAGCCTGGCCAACATGGTGAAACCCCATCTCTACTAAAAATACAAAAATTAGTCTGGCGTAGTGGTAGGCACCTGTAATCCCAGCTACCTGGGAGGCTGAGGCAGGAGAATCACTTGAACCTGGGAGGTGGAGGTTGCAGTGAGTTGAGATCATCCCACTGTGCTCCAGCCTGGGCAACAGAGACTGTGTCTCAGGGAAAAGTAAAACAAAAAAAAACAAAAAAAACACACACCCCCCAAAAATATGTAATTCATGCTAAATATGTTCGATTTACTATTAATATAATGCCATATATAGCAACCCAAATAGCTCAAGACATAGACACTTAAAAGACATTTTTGCCTTCTTAAATTGTATGGTAAAAAATGAATTAGTAAACTTTTAAGTAACAAAGATCCTCTGTTGTCAATGAGTGATATTATTGAATGCTAATGTTCAGCTTTAGGTCAAAAAACAGTTACTGCAAAATGCTGGTTTGCATCTAGGCTGATGTGAACAGAAACTGCTAGCAATTTAATCATTTATAGAAGGAAACAAAGTCACTTTAAATTAAAATGGCTAGAAATTTTAAAACTGAGACTACAGAATTTCAGGACATAACAAGATTTTAGGGTTAGCTAGTCAAACTTCATCATTTTTTCAAGGAAATGGGATCTAGAGAAATCCAAAGTCATAAAACCTGGCAGAGCCAGGGCCTATATGGAATGTTAGAACCCAGTGATTTTCCCAGTTACCTAGAGGAAATCTAGAATCTAACATTTTCACATTCTGAAAATGTTTACATGACTAATATTTACTATTATGTACTTACATTCTAATTGAAGCACTTTTGTAGGCAAAAATACCTCAATTTCAGTGTCATTAGAAGACAAATTATTATGACATAAATATGTATTCAGATGTTCCAACGTTTCCATCATTTTCAGATTTAGTCCTGCTTGTTTCCACCACTCTGCCTTTTCCAGATTAATCACAAGGCTTTCTTCTTTAACAGAAAGTATCTTTTTCAAATCTGTAACTGAATATTGGCTGTGGGGCTCTTGAATTCTTGGCGCTTACAAAAATAAAAATAAAAAACAAACAGTTAGAAACAGGCTACAAAGCAAAAGAAACAAAACACAATAAACAGAACCACATTGGAATTTCTTTATGAAATGCATTTTCATGCATTAGAAAAAAAGTGAAACCTGAAGTTATAGCTGGTATTTTTGTTCTCAAGATGCTAATATTTGTAAAAGTTCAAGCTATTATAGCAGTAGAAGTCACATAAAGGATTTATTTCACTCTTTGAAAATATCAAGAAGTAAAAATTATTCTAATATTTAGTAGGACAAGGAACTCTTATTTTGTTTGACCATTTTCAATTACTAAATTAATATGTTTGATTAACATTTTGAAGTAATATAAGCTTTATTAAATTAGAAATTCTAACTTATTAATAAGGCTTATTATAGGCTTATTAATAAGCCTAAACAAGAAGATATATTTGTTCAGATTTTATGATGACTATATCATTTTAGATATTGTGGTACAAAGCTTACTGCCTCATTACTTTCTAGCCTAAACAGGGAGAAATCATAACATATAGAGGAACTGAAGTAGCACAACTACCTAATATTATTATCTGCATTATAAACATCAACCTGAAATTAGGATTATAAATTTTGAAACTCTAATTTTGGAATGGTGCTTTTATAATGACAGTAATATTAAGAAGAAATTAAAACTTAAAAATACTAATATTAATAATAGCAATTACGAGTTACTAAAAAACATCTGGCACTGTGCTAAGTGCTTTCTTTACATGCATTATTCTTTTTTTTTTTTTTTTTTTTTTTTTTTT